>NC_068360.1:38135431-38192931 GCF_020536995.1 Dreissena polymorpha
TATGACCAGATTGTCACAACTCAAATATAAATTAATCGCTTTGGTTGGAGCAAATGTGCGGATAATAATTATATACGCATACATTTCCATTATATTTGAGTCAACAGTGCTTGTTTTCTTTCAAATTTGCGTAAAATAGGGAGAACCATTCCCAATGGAAAAAAGTATATGTTTGTCCCAAATTGGACCTACAAATTCCCACTTGAAGTTTTTCAATTTTTTAAAAATATTTTAATACGTCATATAACTGTGACATGTGAAATATGCAAGAAAAACAATCATAACACAGTCATGCATTGAGACATCCAGTCATCGGTCAATGGCGGGGAGAACCAATGCATTTCGGTTTCATCTTAGTGCACTTCCTTATGTGGTCAAGATTTAAGAGGTCGTTCCCCACCCGATGTTGTAAGCAAGTTTCCAAACTTGAAAATGCTCTCTTCATTGATACCTCAATTGGATCAAGACATTGGAATACACATGTTGATAGGAAGAAATCTTCCAGCCTCACATCACGTCAGAAACCAGATTTTATGACCATGAGAGTCACCATTCGCTTTGCAACTCCCTTTAGGTTGGGTTATAATTGGTGAAGTTTGCCTTGGAAAAGTACATAGACCAAATACTGTTTATGCATACTATACAAACATTAGTGGAGATGGACGGAGCACCATTTTAGTCTTTGCGATTCGAATCTCTTGATAAAAGACACAGACTTTCCCTGTAAGGACAATTTAAGAAGGTAACATGTTCCCTGTAAGGACATTTTTAGAAGGTAACACGAAGATAACAAGATTGGTTTGTCAGTTGACGATAGGGATTTTTTGGAAATCATTAATACGGGATTTACAAAAGATGGGTCGGGTTTATGGACTGCACCATTGCCATTTATTTTGAAAAGGCCCAGATTACCTGATTACCGGGATCAAGTGTTTAGACGCGTATTGTTGAAAAGGCCTTGAGAAGGACAAAAAGAAATGTGAGTATTTGGTACACTTTATGGAGAATATCTTCCTTAATGGTGCTGCGGAAAGGGTTACAGATTTAAAGGATGAAGGGAAGGAGAAATGATATTTGCCATCCGAAGAAGAAAGACAAAATTTTGGGCGTGTTTGATTCCTCAGCATCATATGGGGGTTATTGCCTGAACGATATTTTGTTATCAGGGCCAAACATGACGAACAGTCTTCTTGGTGTCTTGCTGAGATTCTGTAAAGACCATAATGCTATAACAGCCGATATAGAACAAATGTTTTATCGCTTCCTTGTCAACAATGAACACACAGACTTTTCTCCTTTCTTTTGGTTTGATGACAACGATCATAAACGTCCACTTTGTGTTTACCGCATGAGGGTACATGTCTTTGGGAACAAGCCTTAACCTTCAGTCGCCACTTATGGAATTCGGAAAACAGTGGAAAATGCAAATGCTAATATACAGCACTTTGTCCATGAAAGTGTTAATGTTGATGAGGCCCTGACCTCCAGACCATCACATGATGAAGCTATAAGTATATTGAAGAATACCAGAAGAGTCCTTCAAGATGAAGGTTTGATCCGTTTACACAAGATTACCTCCAATGATGTTGAGATTATGAACCAGTTCCCTAAGGAAGAACTGGACACAACCCTGAAAGATATAGATATCTATGACGTGCTACACACTCAACACAGTTTAGGTTTGATCTGGGATTTGGATCTTGATATTTTTTACCCTGACAGCTCCCTTTGTTGATAGAGCCTTGATAAAACGATACCCAAACGCCATAAATGCAAATGCTGGCAACCTTACGGTGAATACTGTTGCGTTCGTTAGGCGTTCTAGCTATAATCACATAGGGCGCCATAGCAGCTCGATAGCAACGCTAAGAAAGGCAGATAGACATAGTTCAGGCACGCTATAGTTGCCGTGAAAACGAAGAGGATTAGTTTTATAGACGACCGGTCATTGTGTTGCGACGCTTCTTTGAACAACGTACGTCTTTGGGTTTCATAATGACAATGTCGCGTTCTTAGTCGTAGCAGTCGTAATGTAATAGCCAATGAAGCAGAAGGGACGTAGAAGATACGCCAAGAACGTACCGCAGTATCATCACGATGGAAAACGGTCGTGGTGATAACTCTGCGTTCACGCGAAGAAAACAGAAAGCAGAACCCCGGCAAAATCGATGACGTTAAGTTTATTTGTTCAGATAAAAAATAACCTTCATATTCTTGTATCAATAGTAAAAGTGACTTTTTCTGTCGAAGTGATTTCGTCAGTTCGGTGCAACGATTCATGTGGGAGAGGATTGGGGACTGTTGATTCATGCCAATCCCAATTGTAACTGTGTGTACACAAGAAGCATCTGAATTTTGTCCGTATAATTATAATAGTATAGTATAGTCATCAAACGTTGACTATATGGCATTTAAGTGGCTTTTCAAAGGCTGTAATTAAACGGCCTTAGGGAATGTGTGTCTCGAATTTCTAACATTTGTCATAACAATCATTGACCACCATTTGTATTTGTATAGGATGTTTAATAAATCTGCAAACACATCATGCAAATAACACATACAATAATGACAATTTTTATATGAATTGTTTTTTTAAAATAAACACCTTATAAATACTTAGTTCGTCACCATCGCTTTAAAATAAAAATTCGAACCAATACGAATTACACGCGGGCGCGCTGTAGAACCTACCGCCATCCACGTGGGCTGGGATGATTTGATTAATCAGTGGAGACGGAGATGTTTAACGACTACTAGCACAGGTGTAGAACCTAACGTGGTCTTGATTTGAACCCAGTTGGAAATGAATGCTTTACTGTGCATGTAAATTGATAAAAATATTTCGCTTTCAGACGGATGTAAAAATGTCCATAGCGCAACAGCTTCGAAATAATTCTCTATGCATGCATAGCAATAAAAAAACACTTGCACGCTTTCAGATAAATATAAACACTTCCCTAGTGCAAAAGCTTTGTTAATATCACGTCACTAGTGACAACGGTTAATCCGCATTTAAATCCTTTATGCAACGTGTTTTGGTATGAAATACTGTTCATGAATCTAGTGGTTTACCTCTGGGTTCAAAAATGTAAAATACACATAGATCACCATTTTATAGTGCATGCCAATGTAATACATTTAAATTACCCGCTTATGTGCTAAACCGCAATTGTGTTATCCATGCTACCTTTACAAATCAATTACGTTGACTTTTCGAAATAAAAAGAGAAGATAACAAGTTATTCCATTAGCAATCATTCTCAGAACAATCTTCCACCGTCACAGGGTGCAGGCTCAACGGGGTTCAGACGGGTTTATACACGGGCTTGACAAAATGGAAACACACCGTTAAGAACTTTATTTTACAAATATTTCCAGTTATTGAAAAACATTTCAGAAATCTTGTGTTCATAAAAACAGTGTTCTTGCAGTTTGTGCAGATATCTTAACATTTCAGAATGAATCCTTAAATACATCTGAAATCGGTGACAATATTTCACGTTGCGTGCAGCATAAAAGTTTATATGAATGCTGTACACATCGATATTTTACCCAATAACACATGCTTATTATATAAAGTAATTCCGATGTATTTCATATTGCCGTACGCAGAATAAAAAAACTGCATTTTATACACTAGTTGAAATTCTTAAGAAAAATATGTTTGAAAAAGTGATTTGAAAAATAGCTCCCCTTACCGGTGTGTTTAACGTTTAATTGTGAACCCCACATGGTCACGTGATCCTGCACCCTGGTACATCTTCGACATTCTTTTAATTTTTAGGTGCATTTATAAAAATACACTTTGTTTAACAAAACACGTGTACGTTTCCATTTTGTCTGAATGTGACGTTTCTGCTGTAGGCTAAAAGTTAATATAATGTGATTTTTTCTCGGGTCATATCAGAAAAGTTGTTGTCATTATGTCTATTGGTAGGGCCAGTACCCAGCACATTTAGTTTTAAATACATTGCAAATATTAATTTTAATCCACTATGGAATTTTATCTTAATCCAATGTGGTGTGTAATACAAATAAATGTTACGATCGTCAAATATTGGAAGAGTATGTATCAGCCTCGGGCTTGCGCTATTTATACAACAAAAATACTATTCATACAAAGGCTTGCTTCTAGATACGCGTTATATGTTGAGAATTATCTATGATTGATGTGAACATAACCATTTATTTGCTGATTTCTAAACTTCAGAGTTAATTTAACTTGCATGATAATTGCAGTCTAGTTTCAAGTCAATGATTGCTTAATTGATTCGTTTTACAGCATATCTGCATATTGTCCTTATATGTTCGCAATGCATTTGATATCTATTAATTCTATAGAGAGTTGGAACGTTTTATAATGACATTTGTAAAGTACGTCAACAGAAAACATCGATATATAAGCTATTATTCATTCCGCAGCATGTGTCATTTGTTGCATTATTAATCGAATTGATAATTATTATTTTGTTTTGCTATATAATATGGATAGATATTTGGTTTATATGTACTTTTGTTTGTGTATTTTGCGATTCGTTCTGGGCATACTGCGCCTTTTAACTGCATAAAGCTCCAAATGCTTTACATGTACCGTGTATGACTGTATCTTACATGCTGTATGTATTGTATCGCATTGAATTTGGTAAGGAATTGTTTATTGATCCTTAACTAATAAAAGACGAGCGGTTTGTAACCAGAATTGATCATCTTTGTGATATTGCAATGTTTCTTTGTTTGATTGATGCCCGAAATGTAGCATTTCTTTGAATAAACAATAAATGTTGCATTGCATTGCCGACCGACAATCCACGTGTTTATTTTGCTTTTCTGCGTCCAACCTAGTGAATATCCATTGCAGCAAGGCAATATGCCGACGTGAGTAAGAACAGTTTTTAAGGTGAATGAATTTATAAATCGACTTGATTGCAACATTTGTTTAAAAATGTTATACATGTTCCTCGAAAGTTTTTTTTGTCCATATCGCATTTACCAGACCAAACATGTTTGCAAACCTTGAACCAGAATGTGATGCATTAACGAGCTTAAAAAGCCTCTCAATGAACTCGGTTCATAGTCTGACCAATCCGGTTTAGTTAGAGAGAGGATGAATCTTGCCACATAGTGATCTAACAAATCAACGGGAATTCCATGTATTTGCTTTGTTTTGACTAGTTGTGCAAGATATCTGCGAAATTTGTTGATATCAGCAAATGTTTTTTTTTGCTGTGTTTTTATTTTCTTGGTCAGTGATACATTTATTGACATGTTCAATGTTAAAATCCTTAAACTAATTGTTTTTGAAGTTTCTCTCCTGATTGAATCCTTATTCTGGTCATTTCTGGGAACGTTCTCAGAAGCTAGATTGTCAGTAGCAGGTTGTTCCTGTTCATTGTCAAAATCAAACAACACTCTGGCATCAAACCAAAACTTTGCCTGAAAGTATTCATATGAAATTTCAACAACTTCTTGTGTATTTGCAATTTCCTCATTGAGTTCACTATCCTGTAATATTAAGTTAAACTTTGGATATTCAATATGATCAGACATTTTTTGTTGAATTTTGTTCTGTTGCAGACAGCAATTTTAGTGCAGAATATTTACAGCATAAATAAATGAAAATAAATATATAACCTAACTAACGTTTTGTTTAATAATTTTATTTCTTTATTTTATATAATTTAATAACATTCTGAATTGCTAATAATTATAAATACATTTATTTTTGTATGCTAATGTGATCGTTGAAAATATTCGTTTCACATGAACTTTATGAATGAGGTCAAAAAAGTAGTTATGTCTATAAATAGCAATTGGAAAATACCCTGATCTAAAAATAGCGATAGTATATAGCTCAAGTTTATAAGATCGTTGATATACTATCGATTTTCATTTGGTCATAATATTAATACGCAAAACCTATATGCAACATCTTAGAAAATGATTTTATAAACAAGATGTGTCTTAAGACAGCGCAATCGATCATCCTTCTCTGTCAGTCACCTTACATATATCCACAATACATATTTTGAGATCAATATAAGGAATAGTAATATAGTATATGCACAACCGAAAGGCTTAATATGGATCTTTTACACCTATTATTGCTGCTTCTACCTGTATTTGTCCGATGATGACCTGAAATATTAACTATATCCTATATTCTATATTCTTATTTGTTAAACGAAGAGATGAAAAAGACACTTGTTTGCAATTTCATTTCATCGTTCCTCAAAAAGTCGTTACTGTTTTGTTCTTTTCGTGCATGGCATATAAGCACATCGCTCTGACCCTCCTTCCCCCACCTCTATTTAAAAACTTTGTTGAAACTAGATCATTCCGACCGAAGATTGGTCGGCTACCACTAAGTGACTACAGAGGGATAACCCTTATTGACTGAAATAGGCCTTTGAAGGTGCACACATATTTACAAGAAATAAATCACTCGGCAAAACCTTGGTCCGAAACGATTGTAACCCAACAGAAAGCCAACGGATGATCGGGATGCACGTAGTCGCTATCGGAGGAAAACATATCATTTTCCAAAAAGGGAACATCAACGGTGCAAAATCGTTTACTAGGGAAACCGGCTAGTGTGCAATGAGTTTCTACCGCGAAATTGCACGTGTTTGTCATCAAAGAGGCCAATGCATTACATAGATGTCAAGTTCTTCCCATGTATGTACAACCATTCTTCTCCACCCTATTTAACACCTTAAATATAAGCCAGTTTTAACTGCAGCCGGCGTTGTAAAGAAAGGATAACTATCTTGTTGGCTATATATATTATAAAATCAGAAGGTACTCTAGGATGGGCTAGATCGGTGAACCTTCGTATATATTTTGCTAGTTTTAAGATGTTTTCTCGAGTTGTCTGCTTTCATGTTTTTTCTTTTTTTATAAGCTTTTATAAATTAAATATATAACATACCAATAATATATGTAAATATGTGCATGGGCAAGAACAAAAGTTTATCGTACAGCAGTAATAGTTGCGTAAAGTGGGGTAAAAACCAACTGGCCTGGACTATGAAAGTTTAATGTGTGTCCATTTTTGTTCAAAAATTTGAAATGTATCGTTGTTGAGGGCTATTACTTTATAAATATGGATCTTCAAGCTTAAATAATTTATAAAACAGTTCAAAGTAGGTCTTTGTATTTCATGCTGAATATGAAATATTTCATTAATATAATAATGTAGTTCACAGTGTTATTAATTTCTGGTATTTACACCAAAACTGATATTTAAGAGAGACAGTTTAACTTTTAATTGTTTTTTCTCTAGAAATGTAGTAAATTGGTGCCATATAGTTTGAATATGTTTACACTCCCAGAAGAGGTGTTCGATTGTTTCAATATGTTCGCTGCATATATCACATACATTTGTGATGGATAGTTTGCATTTAAAAAGATATTTATTTGTAGCTATGATTATATGGACGTATTTATATTGAACGTTTCTCAGTGTGTTATCAATAGTTGCCTTATATGGCATTATAAATATGTGTTTCCAATTTAATTTTTGTTCTCGAAAAGGGATTTGACATTTTACTTGAGTTTTGGAGTTTTTTGCAGGGTTTTTAATTTGTAGTGCATCAAGTATTGTGTTCGTTTTTTTCTTGCAAGCATGTTTTCTACGAATGTTATTTGAGTACGTGGTGTGTTATTTTTATTAATTTTTGATTTAATACGCATGGGTATGCTTTGGATTAATGTGTAGTACATCAGGAAATTACTTTAAGGTATTCCGTACATGTAACATATATTAGCAAAATTATAATAGAAGTCCTTAATTATGTAGTTGTATAATTGGTTGACATATTTAATGTTTCATTCAAACCAATGTTTATAAGAAAAATGTCTTATTGTTTGGAGTAATGTCTTTTATTGTTCAATAAATAGTTTTACTGTTGGTTTGGGTTTCAAGATTATGAGTAACATTCTTCCATGCTGATAGAACATTAGATAGAATATGTTTTCGTTTGCAATTTCATGTGAACTATTTGTGCTGATGTTTCATTCAAAAAGTAAGGAATCACCATATGTTTTTAAAATTGTCTGGTAGAATAGTTTCCATTTACTCGTATTGGTATCATCGAGGTATATTTTACCCCAGCTGCATTTGATAGCATTCAATAATGCGTCAATGTTCGTTAATTGGATACCTCCATTTTCTACGGATTGAATTAACTGAGTTCGTTTAATTTTATCAGGTTTATCGTTCCATATGAAATTAATTATTGTTGATTTTATATCGTTAATAATATCGTTTAGTGGATTTGGGAGAACTGTTAGTACACTAATTCATTTCGGAAGTGCAAACGTTTTTAATACTGTGTTTTTCCGATAAGTGTAAGATTTCGGTGTTGCCATTTTAAGCAGTTTTTAAAATGTTGTAATTGTGGCAGTATGTTTTTTTCGAACTGTTTCATTTTCATTATTTGTAGATGTAATTTCAACGTGGTGGCTTCATCTGATGTCCAATTAAATTTCATAACTTCTTTATGATGGTCATTACTTTGTTTTAATTGGTTGTCAGCTTTCATTATTGTAGCTGAAAAGTATAAAGTTAAGTTTGTATTAAAAACGGAGAAAGCATCCGTTGTTTGATACAATCATTTTATTTGTCACACACCATTTCAAACAGTGATGCAACTCGCTTAAATTGTGTCTTTCTTAAAATATTTATCAAAGAGATGAGTTTAGATTGTAAAATCACAACATTCCAAACTGGCTCGCGTAAATGTGCATTCTTGTACAAAATACTATTATAAAACATATGTTCCTATACGGGTGTCAATATAATTATATGGGGCTATCTGAGTTGTACAATCAATAATGCTTTCAAAACCAATAACTAGGGTGAGTTAAGCGACATTTCCCAAAGTCAGGGGGTGGATCGTACGCAAGTAACTGATGTGGCGTAAGTAGGACAAATAGTGGAAAATCATAGAAAGATGAACTCAACAACAATCAGTGTTTATTTTGCACGAACAACAGGCTGCTTATAAAACGCAGTCGCAATCAATGCATCAAAATTCGAAAAGTAATCCCCATTTTCATAACTGGTGACCATAGTGAACGACTTTCTGAAACTGGTGGTTATGCACAAGTCAGAGAACAACAAAAAGGAAGACCGAGTAAAATTCACACATTAAGGTTTGCTTTGTTAATTGATGATGTGTTGATATAATCTGTGAAGCTACAATTACTGAACGATGACACAGAGGGGCCATGGGAAATATGTTTTCAATATTGAAAAAATAACGTGCATACGTTTTGTTTGCATGTGCGAATCGCTTCCATATGCTCACGAATAGTTTCACGTGCGCACATAATTATTGTTAAGTGAATACGCGCGTTCGTTTTTACTTTTGCGAGCAAACGTAATATATTTACCTATATATTGTAATACACAATAAATCGAATAACTATTTTATGAGTGTGGAAATGTATATTGATGTTGTTTATTGAAGAATTGTGTTGATAATTAAACTGCTATATCTATACAGCCGAAACAATCCATAAATAAGTATTGGATTATGTTTGAGGAATTTGTTATATTTTCAATGCTGGTTGATAATGAATGATAAACAACATTTGATAAACAATGTAAGTATCGTCCCTCTTTTTTCTCTTTTTTTCTTATTTTATACTAGTGGTTTATAGTTCAGATTTTTACATTTATCAATTTAAAGCTGCTTATTACATTTTTCAAAAAATGCCAAAATCAGTGAACAAGTCTCTTTAAGCACCTCAAAGCATTTTACGATTAACTAATTATTACAACTTGATTATCATCACGAAGTACATGAGTTATACAACAATCCTATTAATTTCGCAACATGATGGTAAACCCGCCCTTGTACACACTATTGTTGCTTGATGTCGTCATTTCCAAGCCTTCCGTGTCAGAACTCTAATGTGTATGGAACATAGTTACATTTAATTAATGCAATTCTTTACAAACTTTTTTATCAGCGAAATTGTTCTTGTAAAATAGCAGGAGCATTTACGACTATAGCAACGTTATCTTATCTTTATCTATGAATTTAGTTGGTAAACAAATATTTAAAATGTGGCAAATACAAGTAGTTGTTATGTCCATGTTAAGTGGTTAACATGTTATGTTGGAAATTGTATATCGACAGTTAATCAAACATTAACTGTATTAAGTTGTCATTAACCAGTTAGCATGGTTATATATTTTACCATGTAATCACTTTCACATGCTAATCACTAAAAACTAAAGTATACGCCAGTCAGCCTTATAGTTAAGTAAACAACAACGATTTAAGTAAAAGAGCTATACTTCCAACATCAAAAAAATGTGTTTATCTAAATGAAGGGAAATAACATGCATTTATTCAAATGTTCTGTTTCCATGACGTTCTTTCAACACAGTACTTGTTTCTGAGATTGTTGTCATGTGTAATGTGTATATAAGATAAAATATAAACTAGTTTTATTTATTTATACCAACTAATCGCACTTAATTTTATTGGTTTATTTTGTGAAAAAGAAATAAAGGACACACACTTTCAGACACGCTTTTGTTTCTTTTGAATCAATTCTAACTTGATTATGTTGCCGAAGTTTAAATTTAGTAATTGAACAAGTGTATCAACTAAATACCAAAATATGATTCAGAATAATTACAAAATACAGCAATTTTCTAAAGCTGATTGTTGATTCCTGCTTCTATACGTATAATAGCTCTTAACAGATTGTCAGAATATTATTTTGAAATTTAAAATAAAACAAAGGGTTGTATATTACGTTACATGATATTCAACTTTACATGTCTCCTTTATTTGACAAAAACAAATATCTGACTAAAACATTCAGTAAAAATACACTAAAAACAAACACATACAAAACAAAACGCTTTCAGGTTTACTATTGATAAAATATCTGAACAATGTACATATAACGTGGATATACAAGTAAGTAAAACTCATATATCATATCATTTATAATGATACAAAATTCACATGCTCTGTAGGCCTGTGTATACTAGTAAAGCTCATTCGTATCTTTTCTCTAATATAGGATAGGGTCTAGAAAGCTCTCTTGCTAAATTAGCTGACGTTTAAATAAGTTAACTTAGAAATGTGTTTTGAAAACATAGTAAGTTTGTTCAGCAGAAAGTGAGAGTTTCTACATTTATAAGCGCAGTCATTTTTATGTTGTAAAGGCCTAGAAGAATAATGATCGTCGGTTGCTTTAATATTCCGCTATTGGCATTTAACATTGTTAAAACATAAACATATCAAACAATCAAAGTCACATCATAAAAAAAGGAAGAAAAACATGCACAACAACTGCTTCTTGGGCAACAGTATACCAACTACCATATCTACATGCTGTTATTTATTCTATCAATTTTCCCATTGTCAACTGATAGTCAATCTTTGTAATTTGGTCTTAGTACATTTGTATATTATATTTCACCTAACTTTTTATATTATCATTTGTATAATTTTTTATCTTCAATTAATGATCTGCTTTTAATTATCAAATACTTGATATATTATTGAGCATTGCCACTTAATTAAGTTTTGAACATGTCCATTGGTTGAAATCCATATGATAAAGTTCAACTACTGATTTCATTTTGAGGCTATGGGCAATACCGGGATTATGTCTCAATAACCACTCGATTTTATTAATTTAAAAAAAAGAACATAACGCATTAAATAGATAATGATGCCCATTTTCGTTAACCTAGGACACGATCAGTAAAAACAGCAGAGCAAAGAGAGATGTCATCATAGAGAGGTACGCATAGGCCGCCAAGCTGGTGCGGTCACAGGTGAGCGGCTCGTCATTGAAAAAGTATTGGGCGTGGTTTACGATGCCGTCGTAGTGTTCCTTCCCGCACTTAGCAACCAGGGCGTCAGAGAGACAGGCCAGACGAGCATCCACGGCTCTGAGGTAAACAATTAAAAATGTGTATTTATCCTAAGGGATATTAATAAATAATGAACCCTCTGATTATCCACCATCAATAAACATTGTGTCAAAATAACGACAAAAATCTATATTTTCATATTTTTTAACAACACATTTCGAACCAACAGAAGTTCAATAAATGCCCAATGCCGAAAATTTAATAAAAGAAGGAAAGCATCGAGATCTGTAATGATCAAGTTCTCATACATAGTCTTCCTGGATCAATTGTGTATACGTGCATACCGTTATTTCAGAAAGATTTGAACGAACAGCATAATATAGTCTACATCATTCCTCTAACGTCATTAACATACAATAGCATTAACTACTTATAAACAAAGCTAAATACAGCTATTCAGAGAGAATTATTATATATGAGAACTATCATTCAACGTTTGAAAAATGACATAATTATGTCGATTGTAGTTCCGAGTCTTCACTTAAAATTTCTACAAGTAAACAGGCACACACAAAGAACAACACATCATTTTTGATAGTAATTGCATGGCTATATATCCACATGTTGTGTGCATTTGACAACGGGCCATCGATCTAAATAACATTGATTAATTGTTTCAAGTGAACTTACTCGCAGGAAACCTTCTTCTCCGGAGTTGTATAATTTGTGTTTACTCTGTCGATGCAGCCCTCGAACGTCTGATTCTGAAGATTGTCATGGGCGCATCGGTTTGTTCCGAAATCTTAAGATGACCATGAAAGTTGCATTTTCTTTGTTCAGTTTTCAAAGTGAAAATTGTGAAAACATTGCAATAAAGCACAGATTTGTCTCCCTTATTTCCAGGTTTATGTACATCATATCGCCCCATTGGTGCAAAAGGTCCCATGTGACATATGATTTCAATGTCACATGGTCACCTTTTTGCGCCAATGGGGTGATATCAGCTGTTGACTCCCCTGTATTTTTAGTTGTCATTGACGAGATACAATACTCACAGATCATGACAGGGTATTTGAACCTTGCTCTTTGAAAAAGGGGATTAATGTATGTGCGTAAAGTGTCGTCCTAGATTAGACTGTGAAGTCGGCACAGGCTAATCGGGGACGACATTTTCCCCAAAAACTTGATTTTTGCTAAGAAGAGACTTTCTAGAAACGAAAAATATCATAAAAGCGGAATGTGTCGTCTCTGATTAGCCTCAGCGGACTGCACAGGCTAATCTTGGACGACACTTTGCGCACATTCATTAAAGCCCCTTTTCACAGAGAGCAACTCATTTGTATTGAGAGATTGTTTCCGTAGAAATAGCAAGCATGTACAGGCAACATGAAATATTGACGTTGGCATATAGCAATCGCGCCAAATGTTCATGCTATAGGAAAAATGACAATTACATGGACGAAATAATATACTAGTTTTATGGAGTTGTGAATGTTCCTGTTCTAACGTCATCCTTATGGACAAATTACTGTGAAAGAACAATATATATAATTTTTATATTGTGTTTTAATTGCTATTTTGTTCTAGGTGGCTATTATAGGAGTATAATATTGAAGTATTAATATAATAAAATATGTTTTGTGTTTAGAGATTGTCTCCAGAGAAATAACAGGCGTACCTTTTGGCAGCGTCGGGCAGCGTTCTTTGGCTAGCATCCTGAGTTTGTCGTAATACGGGAACTTCATACCTTGCGGCATATGAAGGTGGATAATGGTAAAGCTTTTGCGAATACTGTCCATAACACATGAGCATTCACTCTCAACTTGCGGCGTAATGCACTTGAACAACTCCGAAAATGTTCTGTACAAAAGAAGTTCTTAAGGTTGCATGAGTGTTATTTCAATAATGGCAAATTCTCAACTTCCAGTGTAACGCAACAAATCGTGTCCGAAAGTGTTCAGAACAAAATAAAGTCATATGATTGCATGATGGTTCCTTTAATTATTGCAAATAAAAACAAAACACAAATGCATGCAATATAGTGTGTTTATAACATACCCGCAGATTTGTTTTATCAGTTCAGGAACATATCAATACATTGTATTCGGCTTGGCGAGCTCTGAACCACCCTTGTTCGTACTTAAGGCCATACAATTCTCTGCATCCGAACACGTATCTCCTGAAAAGTGTTGTTATTGACATCAATACATGCATACCACGTGATGTCACTTAAAGAATACAAATGCCACCAGTTCATATCCCGGCATACAGAACTGACTTTTGCTAGCTTATGATACGACTTGAGATGTGATAGGCCATATGGAATTTATAGTAAATACTGCTTCCTTGTAAATGAATGTAACTGATACTTGTCTTCAAACAATTTCGTCATGCTTCAGTATGTTGCGAAAACAATTATCTGGTTAATATAAACTGTTTAAATTTTGCTTATTTTGTTGTCGATTTTGTTTGCAATTATATGAACTCATGTGTATTTGAACGTCAGTATTTTAAAATTAATTCTGATCTAAGTGTGCAATTCGGTAAACCCTTCTAAGTTCCCACTGGGTTGTATTGACCACTCTTAGGCGTAGACTCAATACTTAATTGAGCCGCGGTTTGAAAAAAAAACGGACCGGATGCATCTGCATAAGTATTGGATCAGATTAGCATGTGCAGTTCGTAAAATCTAATCAGAGTCGACGCTTCCCATTTTATATTATGTTTCGTTGAAAGAATTTTCTTCCAAAGGAACATCAATTCTATGTGGAAAGTGTCGTCCTAGAAGAACCTGCGCGGGCTAAGGCCGGTTTTCCCAAAGATCGGATCAATTATTTTGTGACATGTCAGTTTTAGTTACAAATACGCCATTTGCACTTAGATTTTAACCAAACAACAACAAGCGTATGATTTATGATTTAAATAATTAGTTTATTATGAAACGTTTGGAGTTTCATTTGTTCATCTGATTTCTACAGAACAAAACATTAAGAAAACTGTACACTCCGTATGAAAGTCGAAATGACTGTCTTGGCCGATATGGAAGCATGCATTTGTGTGTGTGTCTCTCATATCATAAGCTTTTATGTGCTTCGTTTACGTGGTGCTAATTCGGTAAACAGTTCCTAACCTCATTATGCCGATATCAGAATACTGCATGCATTTCCAATCTGTAACACGTTTCATGCATAGATCGAATATAGTGGGCGTAACAGGGGCTTTGCCAATATACATTCTGTGAGTTGTGTGAATTATAATTCAGCCTATTCACCCCATAAATGTCGTTGAATAATATGCAATGCTCTGTCTAATCTCACAAATTGAACACTCACATCAAATTATATCGAACATACAACCATGGAACTTCAGTTGCTCCAGAATGCGATCAAACGTATTACCAGATTGGGGTTGTTTATTTACACTGATACAATATATACACAGGCAAGCATGATAAATTCATCATAAACTGGAGTATGCACATCATAAAATCATGTTAAAAGCACTAGGTCAGTTGTGTAAACCTCCACAGTATGTATCGCACTTGTCTTTCTTCTATTATTCAATCTTCATTCACTTCCGCGCTCTGATTTTTGAAGAGTCACTGGAATGGTGTTTTTGTTTCCTGCTTTTACTCCCTTTGTTTAGGGTAGATTTTCTTTAGAAAATAAAGACGAAAAAGTTAGTTTTTAAATTTTCATTATTTTAATTTTTGAATTGATTGGGCCAGTTTTTCTTTATTTGTTTGCTCTACCGGAGCTTTGTTTTCCTTAGGGTGATTTTGGTATGTACCATAGGCATTGTTGAAAGATTGTTTCATGACTGGGGCGATGCCCATCTTAAGCGATTTTGTTTCCTTCTGCTTTAATGCATTTATTTTATGGCGAAAACCTTGTTATATGCGATGTGCATATGGGACCGGTCTCCTTCTTTTATATCCTCCATTATTGTGAAAGTAACCATAATCAGGAACTCATTGAATTATGTCAGAGAGTGGTGAACAGTTTGAACAAATATGGATACTTCTGGGTTTCACACCTTTTCAAGTTAGCATGTGCTTTAACTGGATTGTTTCGTGGCGATTTATTACTAGTTCGTTTTTCCAAATACTTCACAAGCAAATACACTAGGATGGCCGTATTTTAGCCATTCTCACCTAACCATTTCAATTATCTCATCATATGAGTATGCATTACGAAAATGTATTTCGGTGCCCTGAAAAAAAACGAAATTCCGGCACAAACCGGAAAACTTCTGACCTTGAGTGCATGATTCTCGATGCAATGTCAATTAATACGACATTATACACAAGCGCATACCCATAAACGAAAATACATACCAGGCCTTGAAAAGCAGTTAGGGTTTTTAAAAAGTTAAGAAAATATACAACTCACACATTACCAGCTACTATTCCAAGTTCCTTTTTGAGCTCAAACAAAATTTTAAATCTGAATATGAAATAAACAGTTTACAAGAGAAGAATATGGCCTTGATCGCTAACGTGATAATTTGGTAATTGGGACTGTTGGTATTGCACAACCATTAAAGAACTCGGCTGATATATCATTTAAAGACAAACCTGTTCAGCAAGTTTAATGATGAGTGGGGTAAACAATGTGCTTAAAAGAATGTTCACTAAGGCATAATAAGGAAAGTTGAACCCCAAGCTTGCCGCGTCTTTCAACCAATGGCAACCGTTATCAAACTCGGCATACAAATTTAAAGAAGTTACCCCAATGGCGGTGACACGTGTCACCCCAGAGCATGCTTTTGACAAACTTGGTAGAAGATCACCATACATAAAATTGTACTTGCCAAATACAAAATATCCTGGTTTCGAGATTTCAAAGGATATTTATTTAATTTCTACTATAGATAATAATAAAAGAAGTTCTCCCCAGGGTGGATTCCAATAGTGACCCGATTATCATAATCTGCACATTCATGTAGAAGACCGCCATTCGTACGATGTTACTTGTTTTATTGCGAAAGTCCAATGTGGATAAACAAGCAGAGAATACATAAGCATGATCGACGTTATTACCAATATGCTACAGGTGACATTAAGGAAGATGATCGATAAAACAAAACATTATATAAAAACAGTAACATTTGAATTTATTAATATATTTTGTTTCTATAAGCTCAGGTTCTACTTACCAGAACCTCCGGATTTAGCTGCCTGGTTGCACATTGACTTCATCTGTTCTGGGTCTAAGCCCAGGCTTTGCAACAACTCCGGACAACGGGACTCAAAGTCGATGAGACATGCAATGGCAGCTTGCCCCTCTACGCTTCAATTGCAAACATATATGCTAAAACTTAAATGTAACATTTGAGACAATGGTTATTTAAAACAAACGTGTCCAACGACAGAGCGCTTGATTATCCTTCCGCTTAAAACATAAGATGTAAATGTTCGGCTAATCACTTTATATACGACAACAAGGACATATTTGAGTTTAATATCGGTGCACACAAAACGATGAAAGTTTATATTTATAACAAGAACTGTGACCATGCCAAGAACCAGGTTTTCAACTATCTACCAATTACTTAAGTCGTATTAAAATACGTGTACAAGCAGAGTCTGACAACACAAAACGCCCATCAAAGCTCAACTTACTGAACAAAACCCTTTAACAAAAATTAAGTTTAAATGACATTTATCAAACTGGCTCAATATACAGTTCTATCCTAGATCTGAATGTAAACTACCTTCAAATAACTTCAAGATACGTTTATCGAAACTAATATTAGAAATCAAACACAATGCTTCTATTTAAGAAACATAGATGTTAACCCAACTGGTACCAAATCCAACCCATTGTTAGATTAGCTTGTTATCGATTAGAACTTACTCTTTCATAATATATCGTTCTTCATTTTAGTTATTTAGCGCCAACTTTGCGTATATTTTATTTAAACAGTGGCATTCCCTTAACCCTGGCCCAATAAGCAACTCCATAATATATACAAATTAAAATATCATAACTGGCATAAGTGTGCAAATTGCAGCTCATAGTTATGGGCTTATGGGATAAGGCACGATGATATCAATGATATGAATTCATTTGAAAATGGATATCTGTATAAGTTACAGCGATAATTATATGTAGAACTAAAACGTCAACCTTAATTTCAACCTACATGCTAACATTAACAGGTCACTTTTAGTATTATAGGGGTATACACATGTTAAAAATTATTTAAATTGCATTCTTTAACTAGAGAATGACGCAGACGCATATGTCAAAATGAAGGTGATAAAAAAAGCTCGAACTATTCGGTGAATGTCCAGGTAAGAAACTGATTCCTTATACTTGGAAAATAATATATTGCATCTCTTTTAATAATTGCAATACATGTTTGATAACAATTGTAGCCAGATGGTCTATTTATAACTAACCCAGGATTTCAACCGGTTTAAAAATGTACAGAAAACATAAACGCTAGTGGTTTTCGTGTGTCAATTATACCCGAATATACGCACATACATAAGCAAATAAATAGAGTGTAGTATCCAACTGACTTTGTTAAATAAGAATCACGACACATTGCATTAAGTTATCATTTATTTCATATAAGATTGTATCTTTTAAATGTATCGGTCGATTCACTGTTGATTCATTATGACATACGGCCACAATCGCAAAACTAAGTTTTCTTATTATGCATATGCCACCAGTAAATGCGAACATAGTTGGCAACCCAAGTGGGAAACAATCAATTATTACAGGATGTGAGGTAATATCAATCAATTATAAACAGTTCTTAGAAAAGCACCATGATAAAATTAGGTCACGAGCAAAATGTTCGCTTGACTGGTTTGTACTAAGCCGTTAAATAATATCATTAATTCATATATCAAAGTACAATAAACCTATATCTGGCAATATGTGTGACCAATTTCGAAGTTTTCTTTTTTTCCAATCTTACAAATCGATTTTTTTCGAACATGAGGTCAAAATGATACCGGACCTCAATAAATGTCGTCGGAAATGTCCGAGGTCCGATGTCTTCCGCTTGGGTTTACATCTTCCATACCTGCACATCATAGTTGTCATATCGCCCCCGGGCTGTGCAGCCTGTTGTTCAAACGTCGTGTATCCCATCATACAATCCCGAAACCTCTGATCATTCTGCAATTCATCCATGCAGCCACACCAAGCCACGTGGAACAGGGGAACGCCTGAAAAAATATGATAACTGACTGTATGATTAATCAAATGCATGATTAAATAGCCGTCTACGTGAGAAATGGAAGCGTAAGAAATAAGCTGATATCTGACTTCATGATTCATAAAATGCATGATTAGATAGCCGTACATGATAGAAAAGGAAGCGTCATAATTGAGGTGATATCTGACTTCATGAATTATCGAATGCATAATTAAATAGCCGACAAGAGAACTTCATGAATGTAATCAGAGCGGACAGACCTATTATCGTGAAACGTAGCGAGACGACACGAGGCAACTCGAGGCAACGAGGGAACTACAC
This sequence comes from Dreissena polymorpha, assembly GCF_020536995.1. NCBI lineage: Eukaryota > Metazoa > Mollusca > Bivalvia > Myida > Dreissenidae > Dreissena > Dreissena polymorpha. Next base: position 38,154,783 of record NC_068360.1, read on the forward strand.
GAGGCTACACGCGAAAATTTTTAATTTGACCCATTGTCATGTCTTCATTCGAAACTTTTCATATACCCAAAATGGCAAACCCACTCCATTAATGTACTTTATCTGATGAAATGATAACTGCATGAATCGCCAACTCATGGTCGCTCTCATTCTAACGTAATTTTACCCACCCTCTTACTCAATATCATCTTCTTGTATCCTAAATCAATCTAGCTGTGTAACCAAAATTACTTATTTGATCTGGAATATAAAATTCGCTTTCTCAAATGATCTTGCCACCAGATTACCAAGATTTAATATTTAAACACAGTTTGTGCTTGATTATAATTTATGAATATTAGCATGTGTATACATCAGAACGTTCATATAACAACAGCCCCGGATTTCCAATGGGAAGCAAATTAAGTTATAAAATCAAATAATTTTCATAAACGAATATTTTTGAAAAACGCATACCGTCTGACAACATAATGTTATGAGATGACATAAATTGTTGTAACGATTATACTTCCTGTAACACACAATTTTACGAATATATTTTAATTACGGAAATGCAGTTGATACTATTTAACGGCGTAACAAACTTCGATTGAGTATCTCAATTGTCTCAAAGGCCTATGCGATTGCGAAGAAGTTTTTGTGAGGGAGAGGAGAGCATCAGAGATTGATGACCTTTCTGGACTCTATGAAAGAAGACCAGAAAGCTAATATGAAGATGAGGACGTAAAATTAATACGGCCACCGGAAGCAATAAGAAGGCCAACAACACCCTCACAGCCCTAACAAAGACCAGTCAGAACATTCTCACTGTTAAAGAAACCGTTTACGGGAAACGTCCGGGACTGAAAACTGCAGCGAACTATATAACTTCCCGATTTGATAAGACCCCAGACTCCTTCATAACGTTTCCAGACCAGTAGAGGACGACGCAAATACGGCCATACTTAAGGCACAGGTAAAAAAGGCGAAGCAATGACGGAACTTTGCGAGAAGAACTGGGAGAAGAAGACATTGCCCAGGGCGTGGACCCAGCCTTTCGTTAACCCTTTAAAGAGGGCAACCTTTAAGTTATGCTCATAATAAACGCACCATTAGCCCCATCAGTAATGCCGGTAAGTTCATGCTACGCATCATACTCAACGGATTGAAAAGAAATGCCGAGGAACTGCCGGTAGAAAAGCATGATGTATTTAGACATGGGCGGAACACAAAAGAACAGATCTTTTACTGAAAAGTCACCATTGAGAGACGTACTTGAGCTCTTCCTCAACGTCGTCGACTTTAAGAAAGCTTTCGAACGCGTATGGTATGATGGCCTATGGCTAATTCTGAAAGGGGTTCCACATTGATGAAAGGCTGGTGACAGTCATCTAAGAACGGAAACGGCAGCGCGGTTATTGTCAATAAATGTGTGACCACTTCAAGACACCGGTGGGCGTCCGCCCACGTCTTGCATGACCTTTGCCTTGAAATAATAAGGCAGGAAACGCTACACAATATTTTCACACCAATCTTCATTGGCGGCAGACCCATCGATAACTTCAGATACGCTGAGGACATTAACATCATCGGTGGCAGCAATAAATTTGCAAGCCCTTATTAACAGTGTCTGAAAGAGAAGGAGCATTTGGGATGAAAGTCAGTGCGGAGTATTAAAAGTATATGGTATATAGCACGAACAACACCAGCGAAGACATACGCGGCTAATAGCTTGAAGAACTGACCAGCTTCAAGCACTAACTCTTGGGAGCAACTTTGTCCAAAGATTACGCCAGTAATAATCAGTACCGTATAAGACTTGCTATGGCGACTGCAGCGATGGACACACAGGTTGAACATAAAGTTCCATGAGCGTGCAAACCAAATTCAAACATGTACACGTCCCTCGTAGTCGCCATCTTATTCAACGGCTGCGAGACCTCGGCGCTTCCCGTTGACACATAGCGCAGGATATAGGCATCTAGCCACAGCCGCAACCACAACGACCACAAACACAAACAACACTTCCGCCACCAAGATTTAACTGCAACTAGTTAATCAACTTGTTTATCAGGCAAATCGGCATTTACCATAGTATTGGCCTATTACTCAGCTGAATAATAGGATTGTTATCAGCAAAGTTGCTCTTGGGAATTAGTATTGCAATATATATAAACATATTTTAATTAAATTGAAAACAAAGTAACAAATACATGAATAATAAGTCAATGAGTTAGCGTTGTATAACACTTAGAAATAAAAATAGTAATAAAAAACACATTAACACATTAATTAAAGATTCGTTACATCAGAATATGAAAATAAATCATTTAAAGGCGCGGTAAAATTGCAATTTGTCAGAAGAAATGATGTCGACTTATAAGTGAACAGTACTGAAACATTTGAAATACACACGTACTTAGTTTGTGTCTTGAATTCTGATGCAGAGTACAACCTTGTTTGATATTAAAATCGAAATCACAAACACTGTAACGTGCACTTATTTCCATGCGCTTTTAATGTTTGTGTTCTACGTAATTTGTGTTATAACCTATTTGTGTTATACGCTATTGTTTTCTACACTGTTGTGTTCTGTGCACTTTGTGTCATACACTATTTGTGATATACGTTTTTTGTGTGAAATGCTATGTGTATTATACGCTATTAAGTTTTTTTCGTAATTGCGTTAAACGCTATTTTGTTTTACATGCGGCAATCCAATTGAGGCTAACATTCAATTTGCCGTTTTCATATTGATGATTATTTTACATCCTTAAGCAAACTATTTCTATACATGTCGATATTCATAATTTTAAATGTCATAACATTAAATAAATGATAGTTCGTTCCGGGATCCGATACAAGTATTTGGTAATGTAGATTCAAGTATCGGCTTTATTTTTGTTATTTTTTAAACCTATTTATTTAAGCTCGATTGCATAACAAGCCTAAGCTCATAGGAAACGCTCTCGAGTCCGTTTCCTTGGTGTCTATGGGGGAGATCTAAAGAACGGCTTCCACAGTGGGGATCGAACCCCTGACCTCCCGATTGCTAGGCGGACACCATATCCACTACGCCACCGCGATCTTTATCGGCTTTATGTTTGATAGCTAGTATCGAGCGCACAGTCGAGTATTTTTGCTTCGATGATTCGTTTGTTGAACAAATGCGCTAGCAAAGCTTGGGTTATTTAATTGTAAATTGCTAGGATCAGAATAATTGAGGCACGTGTTCAATTAAGTCTGGTTAGAATTCAGCTAACGTCAAATTGTTAAATATATATACAATACAAAAGCAATATCGTCACTATTGATTAGACACTTATATAAATAATCATAAACATGATATAACAAGTTTGCTCTGGGAATAAATCATATGTATGAAATATAGATGAAACGGGTGTGAGAAAGAAAAAGTAGCAGATACAAGTTTAGATAGATACATTGAGATAAATGAGTGTGCACACATATATACCGTAATCGAACTAGCGTCCGATAAAAAAAACCACAAAATGTCATACTTATACATATATCATCTTTAAGAAGAGAGCTATTGTCCACCAGTGGAAAATTACTTTGCCTTCTTTATATAGTACCGATAAATCGCAATTTCACACTTGAATAACAATTACAGAATTCCAAAATTAAGTGCGTTGTCTGAACAAATACAGTTATCACACAATTAACATTTCAGCATAATTGCACGTGGACTAATATTTAGATGGGTGTGTTGAATTAAGTACAAAACGATAACAAATACCCATAGTTCCAAATCTGAAGATTTTACGACGCGAATGTGCCCATTTTCAGTTTTTTTCGCGCTATTTTTTCCCAGATGTCACGTAGCCGGTACTTACCCAATAGAGAAATAAAGTGCTTACCTGAGTTCTAAATGCAATACAAAGAAACAACGTTATATTCCATGTCCAATACCTTTAATGAGGTATTTTAGCGAACGTCGGCTATTGAAGATGGTTATACATACACAATATTTATATTTACATCGAACCGATTACGGTAATAACGACACCTATTGATACCTCGCATAGGTTACTGAACCGCGCTCTAGGACAACGAGGTTTTATGCATTTGCATAAAGCGCTGTCCTAGATAAGCCTGTGTGGTCCGCAAAGGCTTATCAGGGACGACACTATCCACCTAAATTATATTAGATGGGATAAGATTTCATTTAAACGAAACAAAAACAATTAAAGCAGGAAGTGACGTCCCTGTTTAGTCTGCTTGGTCTGCAAGGGCTTATATGGGATAACATTTTACGAAAAATGCATTAAGCCCATTTTTCCAGAGCGAGGCTCAACTGTTTAAAAAACGGAATGGCATCCACGCTGACTTAGAATCAGAAGTAATTATATGCCTGATCAATAATTTGATTGATGTGAACAACGTCGGGTTAGCCTTATCTCCCACAGTCGATCTAGAAAAATAGCGAAAAGAGCGGACTAGGTTGCGACATTGATTACTTATGTACTCAATAACTCAATGCGGGGAAAATTTATTCAACATGTGTGCATTATTTTTCCCGTTCCTTATGATCAATATATCAACATTGCTCGTATTTATACCATGTTCGAAGCTGCAATGATTAATCGTATCTTTTATTCAAGAATAAACACGAATTAAACTTTACTTTTAACTCAAATACTTACGTGTTAACTATGTGTAACGATGTTTACCTAGGGCACTCAATAATCGGGTCAGCAAACTCAGACAGCTAAATATCAATTTAATGTTGCTATTTTACAAGCATAATGCATTGATAAGATTTATAAAATTGTATAATAATTGTGCTTAAACATATAGTTAACATATAACATATACTCAGTAACCCACACATATCAATGACGTATATCGCGTATCGAGCCATAACTAGCATCCACTATAACACTGTACACTACATGTATACAGGTGTCAAACAAAGGCTAACTGAGACTACACATTACTCATATGCAATAAACCACGTTTTCAAAATACATAATTTCATTCAACTTTGAAGTGGACTCGGATAGAATAACTGACGCTGGTATTCACATGGTATTCAAAACATATCACATTTTACCATTCCAGCTGTCAATTTGGCTTAATGTGAAAATATCTTATTTGCGTTTATAGGCATGAATATAAATCCAGCACCAGGAATCGTTGTGTAACCAAAACGTGTGTGTTCCTTTGCCTGTTTCCATAAAATGTAATGCATTATAGTTTACCTTCGTGTATTTCATTTAATGTATGCGATATTGAATCACAAAACAAGTCATGCTTTTCAAATGTTATCATTGAAACAATATGCGTGTATGAAATTTGTTATGTGACTTATTGTAAGATGATGTAAGGAGGAATGTTCATAAAATCTTTCATGACATACCAACATTGTATTTACTTAATATAAAATCATTACCTAAACTTTAATAAATAATGTTACTTAAAATATATTAACTCACTTATAATCTTACCATATATACAATATGGTTCACTTCCATTAAATTCCCAACGGGCGAAGTTGAAGCCGATATACCAACATGTTACCACTTTTCAGTTTCAAGACTAAAAAGTGTGTCCATAAGTCTTTTGAGCAAATCTTCACAAACTAGTGGAGATTTTTCGAAAAGCTTACATGTTTTGTACACGAAAAGTCTTATACTATACATGCGAAAATCATTTGTCATAGTTCACATTTCTTTGTTTCCCTTGATTTTCTGACTTCTTCCGAACGTTTATGCTAATTTTTAACGCATCGACCTACACTCCGTTTTAAATTGGTTTTAAACAGATACTTAATCCGATTAACCGCATTCTTTACATTGACCAACCCAGATGAAAAGGTGAGTGGTAGCTAAACTGACAGGTAAATTTCGATCTATGATCTTGTAAGTTTGTAAACACATCGTTCTAACAGTTAACACTATTTGCACACTTTTGCTGCTTGTTTAGCGACTTTGAAAGTGTTGTTTTTGGTCAAGTATACCTTTCAATCCGTCTTATATGTTGATGTAAGAATATACAAAGGCACGTGAAAACAAATGGGAACAAAATTTACTTTATGGAATAAGTAAAGAAGAACTACATATGTTATGTAAGCATTATGCTTCTTATCATCAAACAATTGTTAAACAAACAAACATTTTTGTTTATTAAATTATTTTGTAACATACACTCATAGATACTCACAGATTTTTTGTTAATTGAAATTAATTAATACTTTATTAATTATGATTAATTAAAATTATTAAATAAGTTAAAGTGAAAATTTAAATATTACAAATATTTCATAAGATTGTGATTTTAATTGGATTACATCTTCCCCTCCTTCTTTTTAATTAGAATTCCCATTCTAATATATGGGCTGTTTAAATTTAACTGCTGTTTAAAACAATCCCAGAACATTTAACTGTATAATATTAAAGCATGCATATATGAATCTAACATATTTAACAACAATCGAAATAGATGTAATATATAGATAATAGAAAAAGAATTCGTAAACACACTAGGCATTAATCGTAAATGAAAATACAACAACTCTAAATGTACACTCCGCCTGAAGTGTCTATAACAAAACAACAAATATAAACAGGGTTTCAAATAAACTATATTAGAGAATCAATACTTAGATCATTATTTGAAACATCAATAAGACAAAGATCAAGTACAACGTAATTGAAATGCACAATAATGACAAAGCAGTCTATATACATGTTAGTATTTGTTGGAAAACAAAAGAATTATCAAGTATTATTTATACAATTGCAAAGTTTGTAAGTTAATGTTTAGCATAGGTGACTTTAATAGTCACATTTAGTTATACATGTTTATGTTTAGTATGTTCATTTGGGTTCCAATACGAATATATATACGAACAGCATACTATGATCTACCTCATTCATCTAACGTCATAAACATGCGATATAATAACTGCTCGTTAATAAAGCTAAATGAATCTTTTACGAGAGAATTAGTATCTATAAGAATTATCATTCATCGTATGAAAAAATACATAATTATGTCGTGTGTAGTTCCTAATCGTAACTAAAAATTTCGACAAGTAAACACAAACACACAAAGAACTGTACATCGTTGTAAGGTAACAATTGCATAGCTTTTTATCCACATGACGTGTGCCTTTGACAACGGAACATCGATCTTAATAACATTGACTTAACGTCTCAACTGAACTAACCCGCAGGATACCTTTTTCTCCGGAGTTGTATAATTTTTGTTTACTGTGTTTAGGCAGTCCTCGAAAGTCTGCTTCTGCAGATTGTCATGAGCACAACTGGATCATCCGAAATCGAAAGATAAACATGAAGGTTGCATTTTCTTTGTTCCGTTTTATAAGTGCAAATTGTGAAAATATTGAAATAAAGCACATATTTCTCTCCCTTGTGTACAGGTTTGTTTACAGTGTATATATATATATATATTTGTCGTTTTAATTGTTATTTTGTTTTAGGTGTAAAATATGGGAGCATCCTAAGTGTCTCGTATTTGGGGAACATCAAACCAGGTGGCATGCCCGTCTGGACCATGGCAGAGATGTTGCGAACACCGTCCACAACCAATGAGCATTCACTCTCAACTTGCGGCATAAGGGAATTGAACACTTCCGAAAATGGTCTGAACAAAAAAAGTATCAAGGTTGCATGATTGTTCTTTTAATACTTGCAAATTCTCAACTTCTAGTGTTAAGCAACGGATCACGTTCAAAAGTGCTTTGAACAAAATAAAGTCATATGGTTGCATGATGGTGCCTTTAATTATTGCAAATACAAAACAAAACGCAAATGCATTCAATATAGTGTATTAATAACATACTTGCAGATTTGTTTCATCAGTTCAGGAACGTATCCAAAATTGTTTTCGGAGTGGGGAGATCTGAACCATCCATGCTTGTACTTAAGGCCAGACAATTCTGGGCATCCAAACACGTCTTACCTGAAAAGTTATGTTACTGACATAAATACATTCATACCACATGACTTAGGGAATACACATGACTATCATAAGCCGCCGATATAAGATGTAATAGGCGATATGGAATGTATAGTTTAAACTGCTTTCTTGTGAAATATGAATTAAACTTATACTTGTCTTCAAAATGTTTCTTCATGCTTCAGTAAATTTCTGTAGTAAATATAATACTGTTGAAACATTCACTTTTTATCTTTTGATTTTAGATGCGCTTAATTTGTTGTTTATTTGTTTTTGCAATTATATGAACTCATTGTGTATTTGAACGTAAGTATTTCACAATTAAATTTGATCTAAGTGTGTAATTCGGTGCAGATTTAAACCCTTCTAAGTTTCCAATTTGTTGTATTGACCACTCTTAGGCGTAGACCCAATACATATTGAGCCGCGGTTTGGAAAAACCGGGCTAAATGCATCTGCATAAGTCTTGCCTATGTTTAACCTGTGCAGTAAGTAAACCCTTATCAGAGACGAAGCTCTACATTTTTATATTATGTTTCGCTCAAAGGAATCTCTTTCAAAGGAACATCAATTCTATACGGCAAGTGTCGTCCTAGAATTACCTTCCCAGGCTAAGCCCGGTTTTCCCAAATATCGGGTCATTTATATTGTGACATGATATATGTATTGTCTGTGTTAGTTAAGTATACGCAATTTTCACTTACATTTTAACAAACGTAATTTGATAAAAAAAAATATTTAATGAAGAAACTTTTGGAGTTTCATTATATCATCTGATTTCTACAGAAAAAACAACAACTGTTAACTGACTTATGAACGTCGAAATTATTGTATTTGCTAAAATAAGTTTAAATTCCCCAAAAAGGTCGAACCCAACTTAAATACACATAAGAGCGCACGTATATATGCCACAAAATCCATGTTAGCTGCAATGATTAACATATGTATACTGAAACGTACTGTTTATGACATGGAAAAGGCACATATTGGTCTGAATTAATTGGTTTATTTAGAAGCTCAATATGTTGAACATGATGTCAGTTTTGTGTGCGTCTCCCTTGCTTTTATGTACTCCGTTTATGTGGTGATGATTCGGTAATAAGTTCGTAACCTCATTATGCCGATATCAGCAAACTGCTTGCATTTCCTATCTGTAACACGTTTCATGCATATATATACTAGAGTGGGCGTAACAGGGGATTTGTCAATATACATTCTGTAAGTTCTCTGATTTATGACTAAGCCTATTCACCCAATAATCGTTGATGAATAATATCAAATGCGCCAACTTATCTAATAAAATTGAAACATTAACATCAAATTATATCGCATATAAAACCATTAAACTTCAGGTGCTCCAGAATGCGATACAACGTATTACCAATTGGTATTCTTTATTTACATTGATACCATATATACACAGAAAAGTATTATACATTTATCATAAACTACAGTTTGCACTGCATCATGTTATAAGCACTAGGTCAGTTGTGTAAACCTGCACATTATGTATCGTAATTTTCTTTCTGCTATTATGCAGTCTCAATTCGCTTCTGCGCTCTGATTTCTGAAGAGTCACTGCCATGGTGTTTTCGTTTCCTGCTTGTACTCCCTTTGTTTAGATAAGGTATTTACGCAAATAAAGACGAAAAGCTAGTTTTCAAAATTTCATTTTTTTTAAATATTTAAATTGATTGAGCAAGTTTTTCTTGATTTGTTTTCTATATCAGAGCTTTGTTTGCCTTAATGTAATATTGGTATTTCCATATTGATTGATAGACAGATAGCTTCATGACTAGGGTGATGTCCATCTTTAGCGATTGTGGAATATTAATGAAGTTCCTGACATCGAACTACAGTTTACTATAAGTGATCAACTTTTTCTAGAAACTCTGCTGATGGAACTAAGAGGGAAATTTATTTCATATGGGTCTTATATTAAAAAGGAAACAAAACCTATAGAAAGCAAAATATTAGCTTGAATTAAAGAATTTGAAGAAAACTTTTCAAGAGAGAATATCAAAGAACTAGACATTTTGAAATCTGAAATAAACAATATTCAGAGCACACGTTAAAAGGATGTATGATCAGATCCAAATTTCAGTGGACTTTACAAGGTGAAAAGCCATCTAAATATTTTTGCAGCCTAGAAAAAAATAATGCAATAAAAAAACAATATATAAACTAAATAATGAAGATGCTGGTGAAATAACTGACCAAACATGTATACTAAATACAATAGCATCTTATTATCAGTCTCTATATAAGAAACAAAAATGAATGTAAAATTGAAGACTTTAATAACTATGTAAAGGGAATTAATTGTCCAAAATTAAATCAGACATAGTCCAGTTCAATTGAAGGTATCATAACTTTAGATATAGCTTCAAAAGTTTAAAAAAAATATGTCAAATAATAAAAGCCCTGGAAGTTCTGGCTTCAATGCAGATTTTTATATATTGTTCTGGAAAAAATTGGTACCTTTGTTGTAAGAGCCTTATATGAAGCTTTTAAAAGTGGACATTTATCTTTAACACAAACTCAAGGTATAATAACATGTATTCCAAAGGGTAATAAATCTAGGCTTTTTATACAAAATTGGCGCCCTATAACTCTTTTAAATACTGTTTACAAAATTGCATCTGGAGTAATAGCTAATAGATTTAAATTATTTATGGAAAAGTTAATTCATAACGACCAGACTGGTTTCATTAAAGGGAGATACAAAAGGGAAAATACAAGGTTAATTTATGACATTATGCACTATTCTGAAGTAAACGAGATCCCAGGTTTACTTCTCCTTATAGACTTTGAAAAGGCGTTCGATTCATTGTCGTGGTCTTTTGTACAAAATACACTTTCTTTCTTCAATTTCGGTCCTGACATAAATCGTTGGTGTCAGATTGTATATAAAAATTCTAAGTCGGTTTTTTCCCAGTGTGGCTACTTGTCTAACTTTTTCTCTATTGAAAGGGGCTGCAGGCAAGGAGATACCCTTTCATGTTATATTTGTATCATCTGCGCTGAAGTTCTGTCACATATATTGAGAGAAAACAAAAATATAAAAGGTATAACAATACATGAAATTGAACATAAATTATCCCAGTTTGCTGATGATACTACTATTTTATTAGATGGTACCGAACAATCATTAAATGAAACACTTACTGTTATACAAGATTTTTAAAATATTTCAGGTCTTAATGTTAATTTTTATAAAACTAATGTTGTATGGATTGCTAAGCAAAAATATAGTTCGTATACCATAAAAACAAAATGGAAATTAAATTGGATGCAAAACAGCTTTAAACTGCTGGAATAAATTTTCATGTTCCGTTCAAATAACTGTAAGAAATATTCTAAATATAGAAATAAATAAAATAAATATACTAGAGTACTAGACATTCCTAATTTTGGAAATAAATTGATCCATTTTAGAAGGATGGGAGAAGTCCATAAGGCATAAATGGGTTAAGATAACCTTTCAGCTATTCATACCACTTTATAATACAAGAATCACCATCAACACCCATAAATAAAACCGTAAATACGAGAACACTATTACAAATGAGTAAAGTAATCCTAATGGAATGTGAATTGATATTGGTGTTTTTTTTAAATAAGTTATTATTATCAACAACAACAAATTATGATCATATATCAATCACGTGTTACTTTGAATGTATTATACAACACAGCTAATTTACAAACTTAACCCTTCACCTAACAATTTAAAAATAAACAAATCAACAATTTAAATAACAAATCCATTTGTATGCCCCCCTTCGAAGAAGAGGGGGTATATTGTTTTGCACATGTCGGTCCGCCCGTCAGTCCACCACCCGCTGATGTAAAACATACACATGGAAAATATAAACAATTGATTCAAGAAATCCAAATTGGAATCAAAATCATATATTTTGAATTGATGTTTTTTTGTTATTTTTTTATTAGTAATTTAACAAATGAGCATTTATAAAACAAACTTTTTTTTAGTTACAATAAACTTAACAATACAGCTAACTTTCACACTTAACTCATATATTAACAATCTAAATAAACAATCCAATGTTGTTGTTTTTTTAATCTACACGAAACTAGCAATATTTAATAATGCTTGATTGCGTATCTAAGTATTCAGCGATCAACAAATATGATTGATTGTTTGATTGGTCATTGTTGTCTTGGGTACTACTTAAATGAAACCAGGGTACTCTATAAGTATACTTAAATGTACCCCAGGTACTAAAAATATACTACAAAATACTTGGCCAATTAAGACTACTCGATTTTTATTCCCACCCTTAATCAAGTGTCAAAAAACGCGCTAAGCAATACGAAACAAAATTCTCTTTGAACAAAACCTGCCTCAACATGCTGTTTTGAGTATGAGTTTCGACAATATAGAGACAATTAAAAAAAAATATTGACATAGATATGAACATTATTAATTTGAAGGAAAAAAAAGCCGATAAAGAGCAATTTTGGTAATTGTTCTGCTTGAACAGATGATTGCTCATGACAATGAATTGCATTTGATGAATTATGAAAACATTTCATAACTTAAAAATCTTAATTATGCACAATATCTGTTTTATTGCGTCTTACAGAATTACTGTTGTGATGCTATATGTTTTATCTATATATTCATTAAAGTTCAAAATGTATCAAGTGATCTTTTGAAATCATATCTTTTCGCAGCTCGTGCAATTCTTTGTCATGAGCAATTTTTTGCTCTAGCAGAACAATTTCCAGCAACAGACGTTTTTTCCCAGACTGTACAGGTCTTCCTCCACAGCTTCCATTGCTCTCTTTGATACTGAAATGTAATTAATGCATTAAAAATCATTAGTAATTAAAGTATACTCCTATGTTTTTTTTGTTTAAAACATTAACCATTCAATTTAGCATACATAAAGAATAGATTGTATTGCTAAAGAATCATAAAATTATTTGGTGTGTATCTAGTGAGCTAGACTATTCTGAAAGAAAAATGCAAGCTGAGTCATGAATATAAGACCAAACAAGAGATGTGTTTGTCAGACACACAATGCTCCCTACTGCGCTGATTTGATTTGTGTTTACCTTTCACCAAGTGACATAGTTTTTGAGCTCATAAGACTTAGTTTTAATTATTGCCAAGATTTCATTGGGTCAAATGTTCTGACCAAGTTTCATAAAGATTGGATAATAAATGTGAATTCTATATTGTTTTTTTCGAACTTAGCCCAGATATCATTAGCTCAAATATTCTGACAAAGTTTCATGAGCATTGGACGAAAAATGCGACTTCAAGTGTGTTAACAAGGTTTTACTATAGCCATATAAGGAAAACTGCTCGCCCCCTGGCGGCCATGTTTTTTAACAGACTAGAACCATTTTCGAACTCATCCAAGATATTATTAGGACACATGTTCTGACTAACTTTCATGCAGATTGGCCAATAAATGTGACTTATAGTGTGTAAAGAAGGTACATGTTAACGACGGACTACGCTGTACGGACAAAAGGCGATCACAATAGCTCACAATGAGCACGTTGTGCTCAGGCGAGCTAAAAACTAAACAAACGCACAATATATCATTATATTACTTATCAGGTACATTAAATTTAAGAAAATTAGATAACAAATATCTAATTTACTTTTGTTCCTTTCCTTCATTTTAGAGCTCACATCAGCAGACAATGTTGCCGCCTTTGACCGGACAACAGAAGATGTCGATGTCGGGGGAGCTACATAACAATTTCGTTGTTGTGTTATTTCAAATTTTGAATGCTAAAATTAATGTGTTTACTTTGTAAGTACTGGTACTATTGGTTCTTCTAACCTTACCCAGGAAACTTGATTATGTTCTCGTTATACTCATGTATTTCTGTGTCAAGTACTGGTTCTACCCAGGAACATGACTTTATTATGTTGTAAATATGTTGTTAAATTAGTATGTATACTTTGTAAGTACTGGTACTGTTGCTTTTACTAACCCTACCCAGGAAAATTACTTAATTTATTTTTATATTCAATTAATATACATTCATAATAAGTACTGGTTCTACCCAGGTTTTTTTGTCTGGAACCATTAAAATTATTACATACATCAGTGTAATAATATTACAGACACCCATTTGTTGTTATCAATTTTGCCTTTAGCTAAGCGAAAAAAACTTTCAAACTTTAAAGTTTTTATTTTATTCATTGAATACTGGATACAGTCCTTACAGCTTGATTCGAAATGGAACTTTTCATCTTGACTGAAATGAAAAATTATATAATTGGTGATTATTTTTTTTTGCTACTTCTGCATGGTAAATTTGGGATAAAATTTGAACAAATTTGGTAGAGGACTATTAGATGTCACTACATACCAAATTGGATAGCCCTAGGCCGGATGGTTATGGACAAAAAGATTTTCTAAGTTTTCACCAAAAGGCCTTCTTTAAGCATATGTTCAATTTTGTGACCCCCGGGGCATGGTCAAACTTGACCCCAGGGTCATAATTTGAACAAACTTGGTAGAGTACTATAAGATGCCACTACATACCAAATTCCGTAGCCCTAGGCCCAATGGTTAGGGACGAGAGATTTTGAAAGTTTTCACAAAATAGGCCTTATATAAGCAAATTTTCAATTTTGTGACCCCTGGGGCAGGGTCAAATTCGACCCCTGGGTCATAATTTTAATAAATTTTGAAGAGGTTCACCCCAGGAACATTCCTGATAAATTTCATCAGCATTGGACCAGTAGTTTAGGAGGAGACGTTTAAAGGAAAAGTTAACGCACGCACGGAAGCACGCAAGACCGACACAGGACCATGACATAAGGCCGCTGTAAGTAGAAATACATATATTATTGTTTATAGCAATTGCAATCTTAATGTGTGTATGTATTTATCCCATCATTATTCAATCATCAACCAGAAGTCACTTTATTTCTATAACTTCATATAATGTTTTACAGATGTTTTCAGCAATTTGTTTGTGTTTAATTTTGAATGAAATCCATAAACATGGGGAAATTATATTACAAGAATAACCTGTATTGATTCCTAATAAATTGTAATAAATATTACGATTCAAAACACCCAATCATAAATAAAGGTGCACTAACATACATGGTTTCTATGAATGAGCATACGCCCAAGACCTACTTGCCTTCTGGTCCTCCAGAAAGAACAAACCGAACATAACAATGATATGTGGATATACCTTAGGTTTCAATTCCTCCAATTATTCCATCCAAGTGTGGTCTGTCTATGAGGAATTGAAGTATCAATTCCTCAGACGGTTTGAATGGTTTTGCTGGCCCACCACCAGTTTTCTGACTGTTCTTAAATTTGTCCCGTACTGAAACCGGATTGAACAATGATTGATGGTTCTATATTACAAGACAAAAGCATTTCATGTTCATTATTGAAAAAAGGATTAAACAAAGTTCTAACCAATTAAATTTAACAATCCTTAGAGACAAAACAATTTTGTGAAATTAAATTTATAAACAAAGGGCGTCTGTTGATAAATTATCAGTTTTATAATAATTATTTATTTAGAATATAAATCACATTTAGCTCATAATAATAAATAATGCATTTACATTTTTTTTAAATTTCAATACATCATTTGGCAGGTTTATAATATTCCCTTTGAAAGCTTAGTACTTCCCTTGGTTTTATTTTTCGACTTCTGACCTAGAAGGATCACCTTGACCTTTCACTAATCAAAATATGCAGCTTCATGAGATACACATGCACGCCAAATATCAAGTTGCTATCTTCAATATTGCAAAAGTTATGTGCAACGTTAAAGTTTTCGGACAGACTGATTGACTGACTGACGGACAGTTCAACTGCTATATGCCACCATACAGGGGGCATAACAATGTGCCTGGTCAGCAATGATATTATTTAATTATATACTTTTTTTCTTATAATAAAGTAACAGATACACATTATACAACATGTACATGGTTTTAGGCTCGTTACTTTTAAGCGGAGCCACCAAGATACATATATACATATATTAATGTAAATCAAATGCTATCAAAGAACAACAAACATCAAAGTTCTTCATAGTAAATAGCGTTTAATGTGCTTTATGCATTTAACAATAAATGTGCTTGTTGAAAATGCTTATGGATAGTTATTTTGCATGTCAACTAGCCCAAAACAGAC
This sequence comes from Dreissena polymorpha, assembly GCF_020536995.1. Taxonomy (NCBI): domain Eukaryota; kingdom Metazoa; phylum Mollusca; class Bivalvia; order Myida; family Dreissenidae; genus Dreissena; species Dreissena polymorpha. Next base: position 38,170,874 of record NC_068360.1, read on the forward strand.
TAGAGCTTTGGAAATAATTTTGTTGAAACCTGGTAAATTGTGTAAAAAAACTATTCAATATACAAATATGTACCTCTTGTTTTTGGGTTTGCGAACATCTTCATAACTTCTTCGACCGTTCGGTCCCCTTGAAGCTTACCTGTGCTAAAAATTGAAACAAGTGAATTATGTTAGTTACCAATTAAATTTGGTAGAACAAGAGCTGTCACCATTGTAGAATGACATATGCCCCCTATAAACGCTTTGAAGTTATGAGCATTTTTCGAAAATTAAATGCAGATTTCGAAACATAAACGTGGACCCTAAGTTAAACGTCAAGGTCACCGGGGTAAACAATTTTGTGGGTATGAAAAGGCCTTGTCCATATACACATGCACACCAAATATGAATGTTACATCTGAAGCGACATAGAAGTAATGAGCATTTTTCGAAACCTAAAGGCAAAGTGTGACAGACAGACAGACTAACCGACGGACAGTGCGATCATTATATTCCCTCCTTTGGGGGCATAAAAACCGAGTACAGAGATCTATCTATTTTTGTACAATATAGGCATGGCATTACAATTACCATGTATTCAAAATAAACAAACTGATGCTATAAATTCCAATAAAACTAATGAATGTAAGTATCTATCTAATTGTGTTTAAGCGTTACAATACACTTAATAAATATAATGTCCAATAAATACTGCTCTTCGACAAATACTTGCTAACCAGTACATAATATTTTAGTTTCCTCACGATACGGAGTGATGAGTAATTAAGAGAATTTAATATTTTGCGATTGGAGCAGTCTATGATGTAATTTCAGTATTTTCAATTTAATAGTGTGAATACTGATCTCTAATGTTTCAAAAATAAAAACAATGTTATTATTTAATGCTTTTTCAACTGTTAATTTCAAGTTTTGATTGGAAGCAAAAAGGATGTCATGCCGTCAAAAACAATAGGCAATGCACAGGTTCAAACTGAAATCTGTATTGCTTATTTTAAATGTTATTCTTTGCAATGAGTTATTCATTCAATATACTATATTTACCTACAAGTATTAACTTAAATAATAATAGTAATAAACCACAGAAATGTAATGAATAAATTCATAGGAATATGCACACGGACTAGTTAATTACCTTCGCAAGTCTGCCCATATTGACTTCCATATTTCGCCTCGCATTGCTTTTCCATTTGAGCCTTTAAGTTGGCCGTATAGATCATCGTAATTGTTGATCATTTGCTCAAAGAGACAGAGCCTCTCGAACTCCGAAAAATTTTCAGATCTGGGCATCGTCGCAGACGAAAAGAAAACTGACACTGTTTCCCTTAAAAATGTTATAAATAAATCTCTTTTTGAAGAACGTCACTTACATCTTTAACACATAATAAATATTTGAGTCGAGACGGCAAGTTGATTCGGACTCAACTGAGATGAGTTTTGAGGTCGTTCGTGAGCTCCTCGTCATTCTCAATTCTCAGGTGAGTGGGAACTCAAATCTCATCTGCTGAGTTGAGTTTAAAACCTGAGAACGTTCGTGATACTAGGCCATTTATCTCTACGCGCAGACAATGCTAGGATTTTTTGCTGCGTTTACAACATGTTCCCGGCGACCACGGCAATCATGTTTCGGGCCACCATGGGGGAAACGGGATGAACGTGAGGCAACTTAGGGGGACGGAATAGCCAAACGTGACACAACGGGGTTGTCGTGGTTGCCGTGCCAAAATTTTGAACTGTCAAAACATTTGCCACGGCAGTCACGGCGGAAATGAGAAACGTGATAGAACTTGTTAAACGCAACACAACATGACAGTACGTAGCAGGCCGTAACAGAACCCGAAAAGTGTCCGTACTCTGACGGGAATCCTTTTCATTCCCCGACATGTTAAGTTTCTATCACGTTGTGTTACGTTTTGTTACGCTTTGTCAAGATAACTACGGCAAGCTAGGATATTTGATAGCCGTTTTGCTACGTGTTTAATCCGACCCGTTACGGTGTGTTGCGTTTTGCAGGCAGATGCGTTACGGCCAGTTGAGTTGTTGTACGGTCTGACACGATTCGCGCGGTCTGAAGCTGAGTATATAAAAGCCGTGCTTCTCAGGAAACTTTCATTTTAGTCTGAACACTCGATGAGCAAACATGCCACCAAGAAAGTGCCGGACAAAGGCTACCCCCTGCGCTGCAAACGACGTTCAAGTGGAGGAACAACCTGAAAGTACTTGCCTTCCACCAAATGCCTCAGAGTCAGTGCCAGTTTCAATCCAGGTGTAAGGGAGGAGCGATACTTCGTATCTTGTCTTGAGATGACTTGAGATATCCGTTCAAGGATCTCGTCGAATAGTTCTGGGGGCATCCTCAGATAATTCTGAAAGGTGTTGATATCTTCGTTGCGGAGTTCCCTGGTAAGAAATGCATCAAAGTGCCCCTGCTGCTGCCTTCTAGCTTCCGATAGCCATGGACGAAACCACAGGGACCTTGGCCTCCTTTTTCGTCTTTTCCCGGACTTTTTTGCTTCTTTCAGCTCTTTACAACGCAAAGATTTTATTAATGCTGCAAATAAGCAGGCAAACATAAAATAATCCTTGTCGTTCACATCCATGTCACTGGAATTATTTTGTTATAATAAATACTGTTGCTTGAGTTTTCTTTTATACCGGGAGCACAATCGTGCCCGAAACCTCTCGGATGTCCACGTTTGATCCGCACGGTACCTTGACAGAACGTGATAAATGATAGGCTAACGTTAACAACGTATCAGACCTGCATGACAAACGCAAACAACGTGCGGGAACTTTACAGAACGCATCGTACCTTGAAGCAACATTTATACATCCGTGGCAGACCGTGGATGAAAACTTAGCGCACCGTCCAAGAGCCGCGTTTACGCTTCGACGGCACGTCACGGATACCTTGATAAACCGTGAGGAAACTTAGCACAACCTACCAAACCTTGTATTAAAGGTCAAAAATTGCAAAAGCCACACGGCGCGATACGTTTCGGACAAACGGGACTGCCGTGGTTGCCGGGAACATGGTGTAAACGCAGCATTTGTCTCAAGGAATCGAACACAGGCGAAATACTCCAATTTGGCCGCAAGCAAATGGGGAGATTTAACGTCTGACCCGTTCAATACTAAATCTATTTGACCTCGACGATTACCTGATAATGTTTCGAAACACACCCCATTCAGTAACGGGTATGTCACCTGCTGAGATGCTGTTTGGTCGTAAGATAAGAACATGCGTTCCTGAAATTAAAACGTATAGGCGGGATGATAGCGAAATCCGTGATCGTGATTCCGAGAAAAAGGGGAAAGAGAAACTATACTCCGACGAGCAACGCAATGCAAAAGAGAGCAAAATATCAGACGACAAGGTTTTTCTGAAGCAAAATAGAAACAATAAACTCGACACTCTGTTCAGTTCCAATAAGTACACGGTTATAAATAAGAACTGGAATAGCGTGGTTGTACGTGCCGATGATTGTACCGAGTATCGCCGAAATGTAACGCATATAGAAAAAAATGAATGAACAAAACCCTCAGACCGACTCAAATGTAATCAATTCTACAAGTGAAACTTGTCAAACTAATGTGTCATCCGCGGGAAAAGACAGACCGATAAGGGTTCGGAAAATGCCCGTGAAATTTAATGATTTCAAACTGGTGTAAATGCACCGCTAAATAAGCATGTAATTTAATGTTATTCATTCGAGACAGCACACGTGTCGCTTATCCAGCGGATGCTACTAAATTTATATTAAACCGACATGCGTATCATGCTCCGAGTGTAAAATGGCTTATAAACGGGAATTGATTAACAGCCAGTGTGACCGCTCATTACTGTCAAGTTAACGATTACAGGAAATTGTGTGAGAACATTGCTAGTACAAGCGGCTTGCTATTTTATTTTCATTGATAAAATGTTTTAATTTGTGATGTTTTGTTTTAATTAAATTTAGTTTAGATTGTTTGATAAATGCATGGTGTAATTTGTTATTATGAATTGTTTGTGAATGTATGTGTTTATGTTTAGAGTATGTATTTGTTGATCATGCATTATTTGGTTTGAAAAAAAGAGGGATTGTGGTATAGCTTGCACTGGTCACGCCTACTTGCAGGACACGCCATCAGCATGAATGCCTCTTTGGTAGCATGTCCAGAGACATACTGTTTTGTATGCTTGACGAGTACGGATGTAAATAAAACCAGTATAACTTTCAATGGTGTTTGTTCCTTAAATGGAGTTCCTTTAATGGTGATAAATAGTGTATTCTGTAGAAGAAACACTACAGGAGCTATCTCAAGTAATTTGTAATTATATGTTCCTATTATCAGATGGTCTAGACGGATATTTGATCAATTGCATCCGCGTTCAATGCCCCAAATAGAACATCTAAATAGGAAATTTGACAATGCACAATCAAGGATGTTAAGTTCATAACTATATTTAATCCTGTTTATGTCATTATGTGTATCTAAAGTGAAATAAAAGTTTTGCTTAAATTTAAACTTGAAATAAACGGATATATCTTTGATTTAAATATAGGTTAAATAATAATTTACTACTACTAGTACTACTACTACTACTACTTCTAATAGTTGTATAAGTAGTAGTAGTAGAAGTAGTAGTAGTAGTAGTAGTAGTAGTAGTAGTAGTAGTAGTAGTAGTAGTAGTAGTAGTAGTAGTAGTAGTAGTAGTAGTAGTAGTAGTAGTAGTAGTAGGCGTAGTAGTAGTAGTAGTAGTAGTAGTAGTAGTAGTAGTAGTAGTAGTAGTAGTAGTAGTAGTAGTAGTAGTAGTAGTAGTAGTAGTAGTAGTAATAGTAGTAGTCATTGACAAGGCTAACCGACGTTGTTCACATCAATAAACTTATTGAACAGGTTTATAATTACTTCTGATTCCAAGTCAGCGCGGATGCTATGGCCTTTTTAAACAGTCGAGCCTCGCTCTGGAAAAACTGCGCTTATTGCATTTTCTTAAACTGTCATTCCTTATAGGCCCTTGCAGATCACTCAGATTTAACAGGGACGACACTTTCCGCTTGTATTGTTATTTTTGTTTAAAAGAAGTATTTTCCCTGCAGATATCTAGTTAAAGTGGTTAGAAACCCTGATAAGCCTTGGCGGAATGCACAGGCTGATCGGGGACGGCGCTACATGCTGATGGATTTAACCTCGTTTTCCAATAGCTCGGCTCAGTAACCAATGCGAGGTATCAATATGTACCAGCATACCAGACTCAAAAGCTTCAGCGGACTCAAAATCATGCCGCAAGAGTGGTCCTGAATGCGTCATTTGATCAACCAAGTATTGAACTCTTGAAACAACTCCACTGACTACCATTAAAAGCTAGAATCATGTACAGTCCTGGTTATGGTCTTTCGTGTTGTCCATGGTTATGCTCCAAGTTACTTGAAAGAAATGTTTGCCCCAGCAAACAGTCGGTATAGACTTCGATCACAAAGTGACTGTAATCTTGTTGTTCCTAGGAGGCGAAATACGATGGTGAATAGATCTTTAGCTGTTGTTTGCCCAAAGTGGTGGAACAATCTACCAAGCTACTTAAAAATCATTGACAATGAGGGCTGTTTTAGATCAAGACTTAAAACTCATTTGTTTAATCTTTTTCACGGATAACCAATGTGCAATGTTTGTGTAGCGCAATAGAATATTTTTATAATAATGTTTGCGCTATATAATTGACATGTATTTGTATTTGTATTTATACACTATTGTTTTATACGCTATTTGTGTTATACACTATTGTTTTATACACTATTTGTGTTATACGCTATTGTTTTATGCGCTATTGTGTTTTGTTCACTTTGTGGCATACGTTATTTGTGTTATACGATATTTGTGTTATACGATATGTGTTTTATACTTATATGTTTTTTTACGTTTTTTTGTATTATGCGCTATTTTATTTTACAGCGGCAATCCTATTCAGGCTTGCGTTCGATGCGCCGTTTTCATATTGATGATTATTTTACATCCTTCAAAAATCTATATGAATACACACTTTTTAAAGTTTAACAATACTTGCATTTCATATACATAGATATATTCATCAATTTACATAGTATAACATTCAATAAATCATAGTTCGTGCCGGATTCAGAAATATATTTGTTAATGTACATATAAGTATTGGCTTTATGTTTGTTAGCAATCCTCGAGCGCACGTACCGAGTATATTGGCCTCGATTTATAGCCTGTTCAACAAATGCGCAAACACAGCTTGAGTCATGTACATGTAAATCGCAGAGCTCTGAATGATTGAAATACATGATAATTAAAGTCACAATCAATGTCTGGTTGGAATTCAGCAAGCGTTAAATTTTGAAATATTAATTAACATAATAAGAATATATCCTCGTTAAAAATAATGAGATAACAAGTTTGCTGCGGGAATAAATCATATGTATGAAATATAGATACAACTTGCGCTAGAAAGAAAATGTAGCAGAGGAAAAACAAAACGAGACAAAATTATATAATCACATAGTATAACGTTTCATATAACATAAAAATGAGTTTACCCACATACTGTGCATCAATAAGTTTATTGATGTGAACAACGTCGGTTAGCCTTGTCAATGACTACTACTATTACTACTACTACTACTACTACTACTACTACTACTACTACTACTACTACTACTACTACTACTACTACTACTACTACTACTACGCCTACTACTACTACTACTACTATTACTACTACTACTACTACTACTACTACTACTACTACTACTACTACTACTACTACTACTACTACTACTACTACTACTACTACTACTACTACTACTACTACTACTACTTCTACTACTACTACTTATACAACTATTAGAAGTAGTAGTAGTAGTAGTACTAGTAGTAGTAAATTATTATTTAACCTATATTTAAATCAAAGATATATCCGTTTATTTCAAGTTTAAATTTAAGCAAAACTTTTATTTCACTTTAGATACACATAATGACATAAACAGGATTAAATATAGTTATGAACTTAACATCCTTGATTGTGCATTGTCAAATTTCCTATTTAGATGTTCTATTTGGGGCATTGAACGCGGATGCAATTGATCAAATATCCGTCTAGACCATCTGATAATAGGAACATATAATTACAAATTACTTGAGATAGCTCCTGTAGTGTTTCTTCTACAGAATACACTATTTATCACCATTAAAGGAACTCCATTTAAGGAACAAACACCATTGAAAGTTATACTGGTTTTATTTACATCCGTACTCGTAAAGCATACAAAACAGTCTGTCTCTGGACATGCTACCAAAGAGGCATTCATGCTGATGGCGTGTCCTGCAAGTAGGCGTGACCAGTGCAAGCTATACCACAATCCCTCTTTTTTTCAAACCAAATAATGCATGATCAACACATACATACTCTAAACATAAACACATACATTCACAAACAATTCATAATAACAAATTACACCATGCATTTATCAAACAATCTAAACTAAATTTAATTAAAACAAAACATCACAAATTAAAACATTTTATCAATGAAAATAAAATAGCAAGCCGCTTGTACTAGCACTGTTCTCACACAATTTCCTGTAATCGTTAACTTGACAGTAATGAGCGGTCACACTGGCTGTTAATCAATTCCCGTTTATAAGCCATTTTACACTCGGAGCATGATACGCATGTCGGTTTAAAATAAATTTAGTAGCATCCGCTGGATAAGCGACACGTGTGCTGTCTCGAATGAATAACATTAAATTACATGCTTATTTAGCGGTGCATTTACACCAGTTTGAAATCATTAAATTTCACGGGCATTTTCCGAACCCTTATCGGTCTGTCTTTACCCGCGGATGATACATTAGTTTGACAAGTTTCACTTGTAGAATTGATTACATTTGAGTCTGTCTGAGGGTTTTGTTCATTCATTTTTTTCTATATGCGTTACATTTCGGCGATACTCGGTACAATCATCGGCACGTACAACCACGCTATTCCAGTTCTTATTTATAACCGTGTACTTATTGGAACTGAACAGAGTGTCGAGTTTATTGTTTCTATTTTGCTTCAGAAAAACCTTGTCGTCTGATATTTTGCTCTCTTTTGCATTGCGTTGCTCGTCGGAGTATAGTTTCTCTTTCCCCTTTTTCTCGGAATCACGATCACGGATTTCGCTATCATCCCGCCTATACGTTTTAATTTCAGGAACGCATGTTCTTATCTTACGACCAAACAGCATCTCAGCAGGTGACATACCCGTTACTGAATGGGGTGTGTTTCGAAACATTATCAGGTAATCGTCGAGGTCAAATAGCTTTAGTATTGAACGGGTCTGACGTTCAATCTCCCCATTTACTTGCGGCCAAATTGGAGTATATCGCCTGTGTTCGATTCCTTGAGACAAATGCTGCGTTTACACCATGTTCCCGGCAACCACGGCAGTCCCGTTTGTCCGAAACGTATCGCGCCGTGTGGCTTTTGCAATGTTTGACCTTTAATACAAGGTTTGGTAGGTTGTGCTAAGTTTCCTCACGGTTTATCAAGGTATCCGTGACGTGCCGTCGAAGCGTAAACGCGGCCCTTCGACGGTGCGCTAAGTTTTCATCCACGGTCTGCCACGGATGTATAAATGTTGCTTCAAGGTACGATGCGTTCTGTAAAGTTCCCGCACGTTGTTTGCGTTTGTCATGCAGGTCTGATACGTTGTTAACGTTAGCCTATCATTTGTCACGTTCTGTCAAGGTACCGTGCGGATCAAACGTGGACATCCGAGAGGTTTCGGGCACGATTGTGCTCCCGGTATAAAAGAAAACTCAAGCAACAGTATTTATTATAACAAAATAATTCCAGTGACATGGATGTGAACGACAAGGATGATTTTATGTTTGCCTGCTTATTTGCAGCATTAATAAAATCTTTGCGTTGTAAAGAGCTGAAAGAAGCAAAAAAGTCCGGGAAAAGACGAAAAAGGAGGCCAAGGTCCCTGTGGTTTCGTCCATGGCTATCGGAAGCTAGAAGGCAGCAGCAGGGGCACTTTGATGCATTTCTTACCAGGGAACTCCGCAACGAAGATATCAACACCTTTCAGAATTATCTGAGGATGCCCCCATAACTATTCGACGAGATCCTTGAACGGATATCTCAAGTCATCTCAAGACAAGATACGAAGTATCGCTCCTCCCTTACACCTGGATTGAAACTGGCACTGACTCTGAGGCATTTGGTGGAAGGCAAGTACTTTCAGGTTGTTCCTCCACTTGAACGTCGTTTGCAGCGCAGGGGGTAGCCTTTGTTCGGCACTTTCTTGGTGGCATGTTTGCTCATCGAGTGTTCAGACTGAAATGAAAGTTTCCTGAGAAGCACGGCTTTTATATACTCAGCTTCAGACCGCGCGAATCGTGTCAGACCGTACAACAACTCAACTGGCCGTAACGCATCTGCCTGCAAAACGCAACACACCGTAACGGGTCGGATTAAACACGTAGCAAAACGGCTATCAAATATCCTAGCTTGCCGTAGTTATCTTGACAAAGCGTAACAAAACGTAACACAACGTGATAGAAACTTAACATGTCGGGGAATGAAAAGGATTCCCGTCAGAGTACGGACACTTTTCGGGTTCTGTTACGGCCTGCTACGTACTGTCATGTTGTGTTGCGTTTAACAAGTTCTATCACGTTTCTCTTTTCCGCCGTGACTGCCGTGGCAAATGTTTTGACAGTTCAAAATTTTGGCACGGCAACCACGACAACCCCGTTGTGTCACGTTTGGCTATTCCGTCCCCCTAAGTTGCCTCACGTTCATCCCGTTTCCTCCATGGTGGCCCGAAACATGATTGCCGTGGTCGCCGGGAACATGTTGTAAACGCAGCAAAAAATCCTAGCATTGCCTGCGCGTAGAGATAAATGGCCTAGTATCACGAACGTTCTCAGGTTTTAAACTCAACTCAGCAGATGAGATTTGAATTCCCACTCACCTGAGAATTGAGAATGACGAGGAGCTCACGAACGACCTCAAAACTCATCTCAGTTGAGTCCGAATCAACTTGCCGTCTCGACTCAAATATTTATTATGTGTTAAAGATGTAAGTGACGTTCTTCAAAAAGAGATTTATTTATAACATTTTTAAGGGAAACAGTGTCAGTTTTCTTTTCGTCTGCGACGATGCCCAGATCTGAAAATTTTTCGGAGTTCGAGAGGCTCTGTCTCTTTGAGCAAATGATCAACAATTACGATGATCTATACGGCCAACTTAAAGGCTCAAATGGAAAAGCAATGCGAGGCGAAATATGGAAGTCAATATGGGCAGACTTGCGAAGGTAATTAACTAGTCCGTGTGCATATTCCTATGAATTTATTCATTACATTTCTGTGGTTTATTACTATTATTATTTAAGTTAATACTTGTAGGTAAATATAGTATATTGAATGAATAACTCATTGCAAAGAATAACATTTAAAATAAGCAATACAGATTTCAGTTTGAACCTGTGCATTGCCTATTGTTTTTGACGGCATGACATCCTTTTTGCTTCCAATCAAAACTTGAAATTAACAGTTGAAAAAGCATTAAATAATAACATTGTTTTTATTTTTGAAACATTAGAGATCAGTATTCACACTATTAAATTGAAAATACTGAAATTACATCATAGACTGCTCCAATCGCAAAATATTAAATTCTCTTAATTACTCATCACTCCGTATCGTGAGGAAACTAAAATATTATGTACTGGTTAGCAAGTATTTGTCGAAGAGCAGTATTTATTGGACATTATATTTATTAAGTGTATTGTAACGCTTAAACACAATTAGATAGATACTTACATTCATTAGTTTTATTGGAATTTATAGCATCAGTTTGTTTATTTTGAATACATGGTAATTGTAATGCCATGCCTATATTGTACAAAAATAGATAGATCTCTGTACTCGGTTTTTATGCCCCCAAAGGAGGGAATATAATGATCGCACTGTCCGTCGGTTAGTCTGTCTGTCTGTCACACTTTGCCTTTAGGTTTCGAAAAATGCTCATTACTTCTATGTCGCTTCAGATGTAACATTCATATTTGGTGTGCATGTGTATATGGACAAGGCCTTTTCATACCCACAAAATTGTTTACCCCGGTGACCTTGACGTTTAACTTAGGGTCCACGTTTATGTTTCGAAATCTGCATTTAATTTTCGAAAAATGCTCATAACTTCAAAGCGTTTATAGGGGGCATATGTCATTCTACAATGGTGACAGCTCTTGTTCTACCAAATTTAATTGGTAACTAACATAATTCACTTGTTTCAATTTTTAGCACAGGTAAGCTTCAAGGGGACCGGACGGTCGAAGAAGTTATGAAGATGTTCGCAAACCCAAAAACAAGAGGTACATATTTGTATATTGAATAGTTTTTTTTACACAATTTACCAGGTTTCAACAAAATTATTTCCAAAGCTCTAGTCTGTTTTGGGCTAGTTGACATGCAAAATAACTATCCATAAGCATTTTCAACAAGCACATTTATTGTTAAATGCATAAAGCACATTAAACGCTATTTACTATGAAGAACTTTGATGTTTGTTGTTCTTTGATAGCATTTGATTTACATTAATATATGTATATATGTATCTTGGTGGCTCCGCTTAAAAGTAACGAGCCTAAAACCATGTACATGTTGTATAATGTGTATCTGTTACTTTATTATAAGAAAAAAAGTATATAATTAAATAATATCATTGCTGACCAGGCACATTGTTATGCCCCCTGTATGGTGGCATATAGCAGTTGAACTGTCCGTCAGTCAGTCAATCAGTCTGTCCGAAAACTTTAACGTTGAACATAACTTTTGCAATATTGAAGATAGCAACTTGATATTTGGCGTGCATGTGTATCTCATGAAGCTGCATATTTTGATTAGTGAAAGGTCAAGGTGATCCTTCTAGGTCAGAAGTCGAAAAATAAAGCCAAGGGAAGTACTAAGCTTTCAAAGGGAATATTATAAACCTGCCAAATGATGTATTGAAATTAAAAAAAAAATGTAAATGCATTATTTATTATTATGAGCTAAATGTGATTTATATTCTAAATAAATAATTATTATAAAACTGATAATTTATCAACAGACGCCCTTTGTTTATAAATTTAATATCACAAAATTGTTTTGTCTCTAAGGATTGTTAAATTTAATTGGTTAGAACTTTGTTTAATCCTTTTTTCAATAATGAACATGAAATGCTTTTGTCTTGTAATATAGAACCATCAATCATTGTTCAATCCGATTTCAGTACGGGACAAATTTAAGAACAGTCAGAAAACTGGTGGTGGGCCAGCAAAACCATTCAAACCGTCTGAGGAATTGATACTTCAATTCCTCATAGACAGACCACAATTGGATGGAATAATTGGAGGAATTGAAACCTAAGGTATATCCACATATCATTGTTATGTTCGGTTTGTTCTTTCTGGAGGACCAGAAGGCAAGTAGGTCTTGGGCGTATGCTCATTCATAGAAACCATGTATGTTAGTGCACCTTTATTTATGATTGGGTGTTTTGAATCGTAATATGTATTATAATTTATTAGGAATCAATACAGGTTATTCTTGTAATATAATTTCCCCATGTTTATGGATTTCAAACGGCCACCGGAAAAACTTTGCGAAACCGAAATTTCGCAAACTTAAGTACCCTTTTTCTTAAAGATTTGCTACTTTGAGACATAGTATGCGATAAAAGTCTTATCGTTGATTAATAATTGGTTATTTTCACTCAAAAAACGCGTTTTCTTCACTATGAAATTTATAAGCAAAGTTGGGGTTCCCATGGGATTTTTGCATTTTCCCATGGGATTTTCGATTTTCCCATGGGATTTTTTCTCCCATGGGATTTTTTTTCTCCCATAATTTGCAAATGGGAGAAAAATCCCATGGGATTTTGAACATTTTAAAAAACGTGTTTTATTTGCGTTTGCAAGTATTTTAACGTTATTTAAGGACTGTATATTGGTTTTATGCCAATTATATATAAAAATATTTAGTAATAAAAAATCCCATTTTAAAATGGGAGAAAAAAATCCCATGGGATTTTTTTCTTATTTTGGGAGATTTATTCATGAAACTTTCAGAAACATCATATTTTATGAAATGATGAACAACTACGATATTTTAATGCGTTTAGTCGTGTTTAAAACAAAAACAAAAAATCCCATGGGATTTTTAAATCCCATGGGATTTTTAAATCCCATGGGATTTTTAAATCCCATGGGATTTTTTCTCCAATGGGATTTTTTCTCCCATGGGATTTTTTTCCAATGGGATTTTTCAGTTTCGTAAGCCGAATAAGTTTCTTAATGGGAAAAACAACAATAAAGGAAATAATAATTATAATTTTGAATAATAAATTGAATAATATAAATAACATGAATATTTTTAAAATGAGTTACAATTAAAGGTTTATGCTAGTAGAACTTATCATTTCTTGTTCGAGCAGATGGTTGAGTCCAATTGGTGAGTATGCCAGCTTAGAACCAGTATAAATGCATCGCAGACAGACAACGCTGTCATACTGTACACACCGCTGAGTAACAATCTTTATTGCATTTCATTTTGCAACAGAAAATGAACTCCGTAGTATAATTGATCTTATATATGCCCTCTGCTTTTGAAAGCGTGCAACACATTAACATAACAATAAGTCCATGCCAAAAACTATGTGCAAATTCCATTCAAAGCTATATACACATTATAAACATTATAAAGGTCAGATGACCCGCGCCATGCGAAAATGGGTCTTATGTCATATGCGGCCGAAGTTGGTCCATCCTAGCTTGTCCAACCGCGCAGTCTGGTCAGTTACTACGCTGACTGATATATAAAGTCAAGCCATGATTCGTGGTCTCATATCCAAACTCGGTAGCTCCTGTGCGAAACTTTCACCGGAAACGACGGCACCGAGACGGGCGCTCGAACTTTGCGGATGCGCGTTATATGTTATATATAATAGCGCGATGTGTTTTTTCTTGCCTCAAATTAGTAAGCCCAATCAGCGTTTTATTGTGTTCTTTGCTTCTACTATTAACAAGAACTTCAACTGATACGAACATGAATTTTATTTTAATATGTTTATTTAATGCTCGGAAAACTCATTGTATATTTAGACTACTACTTATAAAACAAAGTCGGGTTTTCAACATCTGTTTTCGGCATAAAAATTGTTATTCCAAACCAGATTTTATGCACTTTACTGTACAAAATACCGTTAGGGCCACCGTGGTTACTCATTAAAATCCAGAGGGCGAGAATGCGAGAACGCGAAAGTACGATGACGACAGTGCGACAATACGATGGCGACAATGCGTTCGTACGATTGCGAAAACGCGCTAGTACGATGACGACAATGCGACAGTGCGACAATACAATGGCGGCAGTGCGATAGTACGGGGGCGACAATGCGATAGTCATATCGTACTGTCGCCGTGGTATCATCGCAATGTCGCCATCGTTCTATCGCATTGTCGCCATCGTATTATCGCACTGTCGCCATCGCATTTTCGAATTGCCGCCATCATACTATCGCGTTATCGCATTGGTACCATCGTACTATCGCACTGTCGGCTATCGCCATCGTATTGTCGCACTGTCGTCATCGTATTTTCGCACTGTCGTCATCGTATTATCGCACTATCGAACTGTAGTATTGTCGCCATCGTACTATCTCACTGTCGCCATCGTATTGTCGCACTGTCGTCATCGCACTGTCTGATTGTCGTCATCGTATTATCGCGTTCTCGCAATGTCGCCATCGTACTATCGCATTGTCGCCATCGTATTGTCACCCTGTCATCATCGTATTGTCACATTGTCGCCATCGTACTATCGCGTTCTCGCGTTCTCGGTATTCCGTAATACTGCTAAAGCACAGTATGATTAGGTCACTCCCAATGCTCAAATCTCTATGTCTATTTTAGTAACAACACATGTCTATGGAAGGATATTTAGGTAAAAGTTACATCATTCGTGGTGAATATTTACATTATGACTGATGCTTATTCTAATTTGCTTTATGACAATTCCAACATGCTTGTTGTCTATTCGTTTATACTTGATGATTGCTGCAACATTACATCATTCATGAATAATATTTACATTATGCGTGATGTTTATTCTAACATGCTTCATGACAGTTCCAACATGCTTGTTCTCTATCGGTTATACTTGATGATTGTTTTAACATGCTTGGTGACTATCCAATGTTTGTGTGTTCATTATTCCTGAAACCAGTCATAATCGGTTTTGCCACTAAGCGTCATTAACAACGGCAGTTAGCAACAGGCAGTAAGCAGAATGCAAGTTACTAAATTATGACATCAGGTGGCGCGCGTTTATTTTCCGTATGTTGAATAAATTACTTTTCGGAAAAAAAAGCGAAAACATCCGAATCATTTTGACTAGTAAACTGAATAAGCTGAATTAGTTCCCTTCGTTATATAATCTCCATTAAACTAAATACGTTCATTATTGCCATGAAGACCAGTAAGTTTACACAATGAATTGACTGCCGTGAATGTTTTTGATATTTGTAAGATGCAATTGGCACTCAAAAAATTATACATGTATTTTATTCAGAACATAACGGGGCTGATGTGTTGGAATTGTGGCCCTTCCCTAGTCCAAATAATTACAGTAGACGTAATCTACCGATGTGCATTGCATATCGACCTCATATTTATAAAGTAGCCCAAACCCCCATTGCCACAGACCTGTGCGTGAAACTTTCAGATTTCTCTAGTCTGTTTACCATGCTATAATTACAATTTCTATAAACACATATTTATCATTTTATGACTATATAATGTCTGTGGTATACAGAGAAACCTGAAAGGTACAAGTACTCGTGTCTAGTACTGTACAACTATTGTACTCCTCGTTGAGAAAACAACTACTTCATCTACATGTATTAAAATATCATAAAACATAATTTTCAATCAAGTTGGAAAAAATCAATAAATAAATGTCATATAAACAGGTTTGTCATGAACGTTGACGTCGCTCTTGGTTACCAGAAAAGTTCCCACGCACGGATTTCAACCGTCATTGTTTACAATCAATTAAGTGCATAAGTACTTGAATTTGTATAGTGTTTTTTAAAAGTGTCCAGCTACAGGTGGTTAGTGTGTGGCTATAATACTAGTTAGTGAAAACATATTTTGGAATGATAAGTAATCATATTATAACGAAAAATCAACTTTTCTTAAAAAAAATATGTTAAATATATATTCAACAAGGTATCCAACTCGAAATCATCCGAAAACGGGATGCATCGTTTTAAACAGCCATTACTTCATCAATTTTGCAGCGATTTTCACGATCTTGGTCTTATTCAACGCAGAAATAAATTTCCTTTCTGGAAATGTATATGTCTTGCAATATTTTTACAAATACTGGGTCAAATTTTAAAAAATAACACGATACACAACTCGCGTGACCCAGCTGTGATCGATCAGACAGTATTCATGACTGAAATCTTCACGGGGAAATGGGCATTTTCACTGCAAAGTTCACAAACCTCGATACCATAATTCAATAAAACGTATGAAAAAAACATTCTTACCGTGCTTGCCGTAGAATTATGCATCAAAACTAACTGTCCAGCGCATTTTCAAACCTTTGTTTACATACATTTCAACCAACTGACATTTTAAACACAAGAGTGATTTCATTGCTCCAATGCGGAGTTGTGTCTTTACAACTGGAGATTTCATTCATAAATACGGTCTGATCGATAACAACTGGGTCAAGCGAATTATGTATAGCTTTATTTCTTAAAATTTGACCCAGAATGTGTAGAAATATAACAATATATATATACATTTCCTAAAAGGAAATTCATTTCTGCGTTGAATAAGACCGGGTCATGAAAATCGCTGCAAAATTAATTTAGTAATGGCTGCTCAAAACGATGCACCCCGTTTTCGGATGATTTCGAGTTGGATACCTTGTTATATATAAAACGGTAGTGATTTTTTTTTTATATAGAAAATTTGATTTTTCGTTTTAATATGATTATTTATCATTCAAAAAGATGTTTTCACTAATTATTATCATAGCCACACGCTAACCACCTGTGTGTCCAGCACGTGTGCCAGGAGAACAGGGCTTAATGTATTTTTTTGTTAAGCTCTATAATATTTATATCCAATCTGTATGAAAAAATGTCGGTGAACATTATTCCGGTGTTAATTTTTGAAAATATTGAGGCATTCGTTAATTATGGATCTGAAACGGAACATTAATCCGCAAAAAAAACACCGGGCATATTGCATATTAGATCGGACACATGAAATTATTTCGAAAGAAAGCAATAAGAGTTTCAATTCTACATGAGTAAGTCTCGCTGTGCACGATTACGCTCTTACTGCTCGTATATATTTGACTCTTGGCAAATACCTAGTGTTTTATTTTGCTTAATCTAAATTGTGTCATGCATCTATATGTACTTAAAGCAGCATGACCAACAGCTCTTTCATATGTGAAAGAGATTGACACGAAATACCTACCCATCTATAATAAAGTTTATATGTGCACTTCAATATTATAGTTTTAAAGCATTTTATGTGGTGCAATATAAAAGTACTCTAGTAAATTTGAAATTATGTAATCGATTTCCTCTCAACATACATGCAAAGTTCCAGATAACTTTTTCAGCAAAATCTTGGTTTACACTCTATAATAATCCAGCCTTAAAGTCTATTATTAATTCTTTTTTTTCAGGTAAATATAATTTTTGGCACATCCGCATTTAGGTTTATAGTCTAAGAAGAGCTAATGACAATTGCCGGGTTACAGCAGACTTTTTGCGATAAAAGGACCAGATAATGGAAAACGTTCGGCTTTTCGACTGTTGTAAAGATGGTCTGTTATTCATAATAACGTTAAAGTGCTGTTGATTTCATAATTGTAATGAGGGCCTAGACGAGTGGGAACTCATTGATAAAATGTTTACATTATATGCATTGATATTGAGTTTTACGCATGATCACACATTTTGAATTCTTATTTTATTTTTCCAATGTGTAACCGTACGCACAGAATTTAAGTCTACTTTTTTACTAAATTTAATTCAATTTTTTACGACTTTAAGCGTCTTATCTGGAGCTCTGCATACATGCATTAGTAGCATATATTGAAATATATCCATAGACTTTCTTTGGTTATTGAAGGTAAATTACTGTACAAAAATTATGGTTAGTCATTAACCCAAAAAAAGTTAAGTCTACAAACACGCGGTTAATTTCGGTTCAGTAGCAAATATCTTACAAAGGTGCGCAACTTCTCCTATAACATAAAATTTCCGTTATACGCCGTAAATTTCCGTAGTCCTCCGTAGCATTTCGGAATGACTGTCAATTGGCATCATTGTATCATGCATGATAGTATGTTGCTTTGTGCTTGGGTGAAACTCACATCTTACCATCGCGTTAATTTATTAAACGCATTAATATTTGATTTCATTATGCACTGCGCCTATTGCACAAGTCTCTCTGCACAAACCAACATACACATATGCAGCATGCAATTAACGAACAAGAATGTTGCATCTGTACACATGCATGATACCATTAAGCAGAATGTAAATATACATTGGACATCAGGCAAGATGTAAGTGTCATCAAGCATGAAAAGGTATCTACATACTAATTGAAAGTACCATCAAGAATCATGACACAGTCACAAAGAAGGATGTAATTTTTACCTAAATACCCTTCCATATTTGTCGGCACTGTGTGTTTGCTTAATTTCACTGAAGAACGTCTACTGGTAAATCTTACAAAAAAAGTGATAAATAAGACTGAGTAGCAATTTTTTCGGCGTTGCTGTTTAACGTCAAATTTGCCCTTTCAACGAACTTCTTAAGAGCCCATTGAATTTTAATGAAGAATTTTCCCGCTTGTAGGTCCGAATGAATTAAATCAAATTTTGCAATTGGCAATTTGATAGAAATCCCCATAAAACATTGCACATAGCTTTCTGAAATAAACAGGCCACATTGAACGCATTCACGATATCCAACAGCTCTCTTTGCAAAGACCTATCTAGTGTTTCTTGGCCGTGTAAGATCTATAATTAGAACATCGTCACCTAAACATCTACTAATAGAAGAGCATATTTTGGGGAAACAAATTCAATAAGAGTATAAAACGTCCACGATCAATAATGTGTAGTTTGTTAAAGATATCACGGCAGTAAAAACATAGCACTTTAAAGAGACCACAACCTGGTACATTTGGTCAATTGTTGCGTCCGTGGCGGACAATACATTTTTAAAAAGAAAGCGTACAAAAAAGCAAACACAAAGTTCTTCGTAAGCTTGTTTTAATCTTAAAAACACATAATCGACAGTCATTCCAGTCAAATACAATTCTAACAGTCAGCACTCTAGAGATCAAAATTGCGGATATAAATATTTAATTCAGGGATATCAAGTGTATAAAGTTCAAATTCCGGAAAAAATACCCGGTAGTCTGGGGCATTAGGTCCCTTACAGGGATAAAAGGTAAATCCCCGCCCAAGCCGTAGCTAACTGATTTATTGTAGTCTTTCTAGTTGCAATTTCTGGTGAGTACAATGCGGAATATTACGGATATTTGCAACATGTCGAAGATTTTCGGAAAGTAGCGAAGAGGTTTTCGTCAGTTAATATTCATGTCCGTGCCGGCCGCTAACTTATCAGAATCAATAAAAAAAGAACCAGGAAAAATCGGTACCGATCGCAAATTTCCGGAATTCCGATAAAGCTTCAACATAATTTGTTCTCAAATGATCGCGTACTCGAACGAATCTGATCCTACGCCTCCAACTCCCTTTAAATCTCATCGGACGTACATTGATCTCAAAATCTATCCTTGACGACTCAAATCATATTTCCTGAATAGTTTGGCCTATTGACGTCCCTGTAATTATAACAATGGTCTTTTGGATAAACACCGCTAAGTTGTTGCAATATAATAACCGTTTAAAATAGTTACCGGTTTTCATTTAATAAAATGATTAAGTCATATTCGAGATTTCAGCGATTGCCAATATTTTGCTTTTGTTTCTCATAAGCATATGCTGCTTGGTATCTGCTATTAACTCCTATGTAGATTGCAAATATTACATAACCCTTACAGCGGCCGAGCGCAGATATCTGCATTTGGCCGCTAAAAAGAAAAATCTTTGCGCATTAATTTAATTCAAATCACATTATCATAATCAAAATCATCATCATCGTCGTCGTCGTCACTACTACCACCACCACCATCATCATCATCATCATCATCTTCTTCTTCTTCTTCTTCCTCCTCCTCCTCCTCATCATCATTAACAACAACAGCAACACCAACTTAACATCATCATCAAACAACAATAAACATCGGTAGCATACAATGTGCTTCATCAACCATACATAATTATATGCGTTAAAACACCATAATAGAACAGCATGAATGAAGCTGTCTATTACTCTTTTATATTTCCTATACCAATATTTTTTTTCGTTAATTGAAGGACTAGTTGAAATCTTCTATAAAAGCCCTCCCACCCCCCCCCCCCCCAAAATAAAAAAAAATAAAACATAATAATAATAACCCTAACAAACAACAATAAACATAGGTTAGTTAGTATACACTGTGCTTTAGCAACCATGCATAATGAATGTTTATGACTTCGGACCGTTGTGATCAAATTTAAAAAAGCAAGATGGTATGTATGCGGCACACAGCACATAGATAATTATAGTTTTATACCTTAAACGTAGTTCATCAAAATAAAGATAAGTTATTATCTATGTAATACTTAAATTAGGTTTATAACGTATGCATATTTGTCTAAAACTTGTGAAATGTGATTCGTAAGCCGACGACAACATTATCATTCGGACCCTTCTCCCCACCTAACAATCGAGATTAAACACCTGTGGAGATCCCGATCTTATCAATGAATAAACCGGTTCAATGATGTCAAGTCAAATAAAACATACTATTACTATCCAAATAAATATCTATCAAAAAATGTAAATTGATATACCTACTTAACTAAAACTAAACTTAAACGATTAGCAAGAAAAATATATAAAGAAGAAGCAGGCAAAGTAGACAAATTAATTGTAACATATGTTTTCTCAGTCTCCCACTGTTGAACAATATAAATAGTATTTATCGCCACCCCAAAAGGGATCTTTATCACACGTTTGGCTCAACTAATATATAATTGTGACAGGACAAACTGTCAACAAATACCTTGTTAATGTTTTATACATAACTCCAATCAAAGGTCAACTTCCAAGGAAACTGCGGCATGTTAAAACTGTTGATTATGACAAAATGTTGTTTCGTACAAATCAGTACAATAGCGTCTGTTATGTGGCCTATACTAATCCAGTTAAATAAAACTTTAATCGCAGAAAAGTTTAGATTCTTTACACCTTTAAAGGGGCCTTTTCACAGATTTTGGCATTTTTTTAACTTATTCATTAAATGCTTTATATTGATAAATGTAAACATTGGATCATAAAAGCTCCAGTAAAAAATCAAGAAAAAAAATAAAAAAAGGAAATGTACATTGCCCGGAGCAGGGTTCGAACCAGTGACCCCTGGAGTCCTGGCAGAGTCCTGTAGTATAAACGCTTATGCCTACTGAGCTATTCCGCCGAGTACACATTCTCGACGTATTTTATACCTTATATAAGCAATCTTCGTAGTTTCACAAAATTTAACGACAAAAACAGAACTCTCCAAATTATTCAATCGTTTCGCGTTGCAACGCTTTATAATTTTTAGGTTATAAAATCGTCAAAAGATGCATATAATGGCTATATTAGAGCATGGTTAATGTTCAGTATTACTGTTTCCTCACAAATATCATAACTAAAACGAAAACTTACGAATCTGAAACAACTTTTTTCAATTTTGTCAATTTACCAAAGCGTGAAAAGATCCCTTAAAGAAAATATATATAACAGTTCTTTCCTGTTTTAACAAAATGATACATTTAAAAATAAATTATGAAGCATCGCTAGCAATATTAGAAAGAGAAGTAGA
>NC_068360.1:38197931-38352931 GCF_020536995.1 Dreissena polymorpha
TACAGGTCCTACTGGCCTCTTCACGAGATTTGTGAAGCCCGACCTGAATGATGAATGAAATGGATGTAGTAACAGTTATATGAACACGATATATCCGGACCAATATCCATGTGAGCATATACTAATAATAATAAATTTTTTAATCGCCATAAGCTTGAAAATAAACGTAAATAGATACAACAAAGACCAATTCGGAGACTTTAAAAAATTTAAATTACCTCCCCTGCAATAGAAAATATATATGGAGACTCGCATTTTATGGAATATCAAAATCTCAATATATCTTTCTCCGAAATTTTTTTCTGGTAAAAATCATCTTAAATTTAGCTGTATATTCGTATGTAATTAATTAAACAAGAGTTATAAAAAGGCATTGCAAAAAATATCGCGTTTTACTTCAATAAGTTACCTCCCTTAAGCCTATCTGAATATCAAAAATACGTATATAAACAAAACGCGTTCCTTGCATAAGTGATAATAAAGCGCGTGCCCGTGCCACTCGTCCTCCAAAAACTTACTAAATATAGTACAACGTATCTACAATCATTGCGACTAACTCATACCTCAGTAAATAAGTAACCAGGATAAATATACGTTTAGGTAATTAAGATATAAAACATACATATAAAAATTTACATTTTCCCTGTCTGCCGAACCCGATTCATGGACTATAGCCACAAGAGGTTTCTATGTACCTATGTAGCCGGATTGCGCCCTCAGAGCGCCCAACACCGACACAGATCACGCTATTCTCCGGTCAAACACAATACTGCATAGGACTGCTGCCTTTGTCACCATATTATCAGAATCATTAACGTGCAAAATGGAAACTTTCAACTGTCCTTTCACTTCATACATAAGCCATTGCCGATCTTCAATGATCGCTTATTTCCGAGAGATGCATTTTATTTTTTTCAAACTTCGAATTTTGATATATGTTTAACTGATTCATTTAGATTACATTATTTTCACTATAAATATTGACTTTGATCCAATTATCATCTGAAAAATACGATTTCGCGATTTCTTCAAAGATCGAGCGAGCCTTTTTACCTGTTTACTTATATATATCTAATTTAAGGTTTCACAGATGTAAAGTTGTCGTGGCCGAGTGGGTAAGGCGATGAAATTGAAATCTTTTGGGATTTTCCCGCGCAGGTTCGATTCCTGCCGACATCGCATACTTTTTGCGACGCGTTTTATTTCTTTTCTAACGTAATTTGATTAAATATAGCACATAAGCTATGTTTATTGTTAAATATGTTGAAAATTGTATGCACATCCTTCAATTTTAAAATTAAAACAACGTTATGGCTAAATTGATTAATTTACTGCTGAAAATACGAATGATGCATGTTGCATTTTTATTTTTATTTCAAAAAGTAAACGGTAAATCTGTCTATTTTTTGGTATTTTTGCTGTATATAGTGTTTCTATAAAAACTTAATTTAAAATATAACTTAAATGATACTATTTTGAATTTTATGACACTTTGTTTTTAACCGACCCAATTTTTACTTGGCTGAAATCACTTACATTTTATGGCGCTATTCCATAGATTAAAATTTGTAAAAAATAAACGTCTGTAAAAGAATACTTATTTCATCTTGTTTAAACTTTAAACACCTTTACTGCATCTGTACACACCAACTGCATGCCCATATTTGGAAATTTGAATGAATTATGGAACTTTTATATACCCAAGGGGTGAAAATAAACTGGACAAAAGCCGAGCGTGAGGGTGGTTTTGAAAAAATCGGTTTATTTTTTTTTAAGCATGGAAAGCTACCTACAAATTTGCATGTAGTTTAGTGAAATGTTGCTGATTAGGAAAATAATTAATTAAATTATATTTGGATATGTGCCCATTAGAGGTGCGCAAGCTTAAAAAGGTAGAATTACCGAAATTCCCGTTCTTACACGTTGTAGCATGGATCGGGTATTGAACACGATACACGTGTGTATTAGCACCCTACTGTAGTCCCGGCGGGGTTATCAACTGCACCAATACACCGGTAAGCAACCAGGGGAATATCATATGAAAAAAGAACTATCATGCATGTTTGATTTGTTAAAGTGTGTCACAAAATTTCCCTAACTGCCGATGTCGGCTATAATTTCGGTATAAACATGCAAAGAAATTAACATATATATAATGTTAATGCCGATATGTTATTGGACATTTTGTTTGTCAAATGTTCATTATTTGTATTAAAATTAAGACGATTGTATTGAACACGATACACGTGTGTATTAGCACCCTACTGTAGTCCCGGCGGGGTTATCAACTGCACCAATACACCGGTAAGCAACCAGGGGAATATCATATGAAAAAAGAACTATCATGCATGTTTGATGTGTTAAAGTGTGTCACTAAATTTCCCTAACTGCCGATGTCGGCTATAATTTCGGTATAAACATGCACAGAAATTAACATAAATATAATGTTATTGCCGGTATGTTATTGGACATTTTGTATGTCAAATGTTCATTATTTGTATTAAAATTAAGACGATGCTTATTTGCCAGAAAGCGTTTATTTCAAATTCAAAACAAGCAATAATCATACATAATACCAAAATATAAAACTAACAAAATGACAACACTCTCGCTTAACGCAACGTTCAGAAGCACGCGCACTTAACAAAATTATTGCAACTAATGCAAGCTGTAATTAATATGTGACTACTTGCTATACAACCAGTATCATGCGAAAATTGATCTTATTTAATTGTGGTTCCCTCTTTGAATTTATGTTGCCTGTCGACTTTTAGAATAATGTGTCAGTAAGAAATGTATTGCTTGCTCTACAACCAGCATCATGCGAAAATGGATCTTATTTAATTGTAAATCCCTCTTTGAACTTAAGTTGTCAGTCGACTTTTAGAATAATGTGTCAGTAATAAATGTTTTTCTTCAGTTTCACATGTTTTTTTTAGAAAATTTAGTGAAAGATGCAAATGTGTCTTATTTATTTTTTTCTGTGTCTTCAATGTATCTTATTTATATGTGACTGCGTGCTTATTTTTTTTTCAAGAAATGAAAGATGCAAATGTGTCTTATTTTAATTGTATCCATGTCTTAAATGTGGCTTATTTACATAAGATAAAATGATATACTGCCAGTGTCATGCAAAAAAGGATCTAATTTCTTAATATCCACATTCACGCTTTGTTCTTTATTAGCACCGTCTTTAATTAGGCTATTTATTTAAAGTACAGATTACTGTGAACTTAATAATTGTGCAACGGTGATGTTGATCCATTATCGTTGTTAATTTAAAATGTAGACAACAAGTTAGCAATTAATGAAATCAGTTATTTTGGAAGTAAATCTAATTTTTTCTGTACAGTAGCCAGGTGGATGTGCATTGAGCGGATAAGATAGGGATCACCACAACAAGTTTCTAATACACAGTATAGACTTCCCTATTATTATTAATTACCTGATTGGAATAAATAAAGTGTTAAAGATCATTTCATGTGAAAAGCAGGATTTCTGACATAATTTCAATCGTTTTGCTTTTATACACAATTTCATGGAACAATGAATATATTGGCGCGATGGAACACAATTTATAAATCAAGCTGACAGTATAGTATCATTTTTTAATTATGTGTAATTTAATTCGCATCTCTCCCTTAAGGTTCATGGGGGGGATAAAATTAATTAAAAATTCGCTTTGGTTTTTCTTCATTCAATGTGGTACAATATGGTCAAACTATATATCATTTTAAAGCTAAAGACGGATAGAATAACATAAACACAATTTTGACATTCAATATTTGTGTGCTTTATTCATATTTTGGTTTAAAACCAATACATTTTTACACTAATTTACAAAATCTCAATCTAAAGTTAGGAAGGATATGCACTACCTTAAGTTGAATAAATACAAAGCTATATGCATATACAAGGTCAAGTTAGCAACATTTCACAGAAAATTATTGTCATAAAACAACAAATGAGTTTTTATTCAACTGCCTATTTTGGATAAATTTCCTAAACAAAGTTCTAAAAATAACTAAAACGTAACTACTTTTTAAAAATCCAGGTATGGTGGATAGTAAGTCACAATTCTTTTTCAAAGGCTTAACAATTGTGTTATTTACCTCTCAACCAAATTGCAAATTTAAACCATCTAAAATAGATTGCAGACGACATATAAAATTGTAAAGAATTATAAAGAAATTGGCAAACCGATTGATTTTATATTTCGATTACTTCTACCCATTTTGAAAGCGTGGCCCTCGCTGTGCTCCGTAGAAAAACGTGCAAAACAAATCGGTCGAAACCACGTGCAGTAGTGAGAAAACCGGGTATGTGTATACACATACCTGAGAAAACACAAACATATTTTGACAGTTGGTTCGCAACTAGTAAAACAACTATTTACATTAATCAGCAAGAGATCGCACTCAATAACAAAAATGACCACGTAGAGATATCATCACTTACCCTATTTCAAATATTTTCCAGCTGAAAATTGTCCCCACACGTCTTTTTTAGTTTATTTGTATTGTTTTTTCTGGAGCCGAAGTGCATCTCACAGAATATCCACCTAACTTCCGTTGTTTTCACTTTCGTTATTAAAAACTTTGTTTAAAACAATTATTTCTCCTTTTAGATTGTTAAAGCGATGTGTTATTATATATTATCAATAGAATAGTATACCGTGATGAATTTAACGGAGTTACGTATCGATCTTTCTGTCAGTCTGTAAGCGTACTATTTTATGCGCAATAATATAAGTATAGTGATTCGACAACAATTGTAAACATTGGTGAAATGCTTCTTACATAGTTATTCTTTTGAGTGTTTATGAGGTCTGATCGTGCAGTTTGCAAACATCAACGGAAAGATTACAATCCAATGCATTTGTCATCGTCAACCGTTTGGAATGTCAATTAGGCGATGAGTTAGTTTTTAGCATGTTTCTTTCTATGTTATGAATTTACAAATGGCTGCCCCCATGGTGATGAAATGACATGTGTTCGAGTTTTGATATTTCTAGATATGTAAACTTTTTTTACTATTTAAGCGTAACTTGCCCTCGTCAATGTCGATATTATTCACTAGTTATATAATTTTCCGCCGAAATACGTGAAATAAACATGATTCAGATTTTTGAAAATAATGTATATTTTAGTGTTAAAATCGCTTTGTATTTTGATTGATTTTGTGGATGGTATGATACGTTGATGTACAAAATTGGTAGCAGTTTGAAGGAAAAACATCCTTTAAAGCATATATGTATACATTTTCAATGTGGCACTCTTCCTTTAGTCAAATTTGAGTTCAATGCTTGGGGTCCCATATTTTTCAAAATGAAGCCTCTACATGAACCTTAACTCGTTCAATGACACGTGAACTTATATCAATTATAAAACATCACGTGCATCATTAAATATTTTTTTTTAATTATGAAAACATATATGTTCTACATGGTTTTGTTTAGTTTTTTTTTCTCAACCAGAGAGACATTATAAAACATTGTTATATATAAAGCGCTTTACTTTTCTACATTACATAAAGATATATCGATTTTTTTGTTAAGTGTACGTGCTTGACATATTTATAAAAAGGCAGTGTTTATTTTTGTAATAAAATCGAAAATTGACATTTAATTTGATGCAATCCACATTGTTTAGCGGCCAAGCACAGTATTCCGCTCTCGGCGGCCGATGGTGTATTGCAATATATACAATGAAAAGCTGGGTTTCTGACATAATTTCAATCGTTTTGTTGACGCGGAAGTGCTTTTTGGTGGCCAAAAATACTATTGTTCCCTTTATTTAAACCTAAATCAGTATTTTTTTACACTTGAAGGTTTGTACAGCGGGGATTTCGGTACCGGCGCGGGTTTATGTGCTTGTTAAGAATTACCGAAATCCCCGCTAAGAGGCAACATATTATCCTGATTTATGCTTTGATTAAACATTGATAACTAAATTGCAAAAGTGTATAGCATATTGTAAATAAGGTAGTACGATATCATTTGTTTCATCAGATTTGTTTGGAAAATACTTTCTGAAGACTTATTATTACTATGTCATGTTATATTTACATATACTTTTGTGTAACCAATGTTTTAAATGTACATTTTACCTTTTTTACATTCGTTTACACATTTTTCACATTAATAAACTATTTAATAATGGAAAAAATATTCTGATAAGAGTGTTTAAATGATTAACACTAATATGATTGTGTACAAATCAACATTAATGCAAAGCCAAAACCCAAACATAATGACATATAGACCCTTTAAGGCGTAATATGGGGGATTGGCGTAAACATGGGTGATTTCGGCTCTGGGCGTACGAATGTAGCAGTACCGAAATCCCCGCTAATTATTTTCCAAAAGAAGTAACCGAATGGGAGATAATACATGTCACTGGTTGCTAATGAAAAAAAAAACACTATAATAATTTTGTTGACACTTGAAGGTTTGTACAGCAGGATTTCGGTAGGATTTAAGTTCTAGTGTAGAATTACCAAAATCCCCACTGAGAGGCAACTTAATGCTGTCAAGAGTGCTTAATAATTAAAATTAATATCATTTTTTTGCACCTTAACATTCATGTGAAGTCAAAAACCATTCATACCGATGACCTATTGACCCTTTAAGGCGTAAATATGGGGATTTCGGTACTAGGCGGGCGAATGTAGAATTACCGAAATCCCCATTTCATCATCGCACATTAGTGTAACATAAATTTTAACACAATATATGTAGGGAAACTCATATGATTCGCGTAATGTGAAAATGATTATTATGCTATAATTCGACCACGAAACTTGACGTGACTTAATACCGGACATTATGGAATGGAGCTACGCTTGCCGTATTTGACATAAGACCCATTTTCGCAAATTATCTTATCAATGCTTACATGAATTTGATTGCTATAATCTAATGCGTATTCGACACGGAATTATTGTCAAGGTTTTTTATTTTGTCAATATTTATCATAGCAGGGGACATTGCTGACATCAATATGGATACTGTTTTCATTTTCTGTCGAGAAATGATATGACTTATTATCAAGATTATTTTATAGTACGGTAGCGTTCTCTTCACAAGTGAGATTTATTTGTACTGGTAAATTGCTCTTATACTCACCATTCGGACTCGACGATCGGCTCGAATAAAAATGTTAGTCGCTTAAAAGTACAAATTCATCATATTGAGCACGATTATTATTATTATTAATAATAATAATAATATTATTATTATTATTATTATTATTATTATTATTATTATTATTATTTTTATTATTATTATTATTATTATAATTATTATTATTATATAGCTTTTAGAAACTTATACCTTAAAAAAAATCCCATTGGAAAAAAAAATCCCATGGGAAAAAAAATCCCATGGGACAAAAAAATCCCATGGGAAAAAAATCCCATGGGATTTTTTTATTATTTTAAAACACGATATAACGCGTTGAAATCGCGAGAAATGCTCATCATTTGTTAAAAGGTAGTGTTTCTGAAGGTTACATGAATAAATCTCTAAAAATCTGAAAAAAATCCCATGGGATTTTTTTTTCCCATAAAAAAATGGGATTTTTTTTCTATCAAAGTAAATTGAACGAAAATAAGCACAAATGCTTTAACAATGCTTAAAATCGATAACTAAGCACAAACGAACGTGTTTTATGTTTTTGAAAATCCCATGGGATTTTTTCTCCCATAAAAAAAGCTGGAGAAAAATCCCATGGGA
Source organism: Dreissena polymorpha (assembly GCF_020536995.1). NCBI lineage: Eukaryota > Metazoa > Mollusca > Bivalvia > Myida > Dreissenidae > Dreissena > Dreissena polymorpha. The sequence goes on from NC_068360.1 coordinate 38,205,667, forward strand.
TAAACCAAAATTCCCATGGGATAATGAAAAATCCCATGGGATATTACAAAAATCCCATGGGAACCCCAACTTTGCAAATAAAGTTCATAGTGAAGAAAACGCATTTAACAAGCAAAAATAACCAATTATTAATCAAAAGTTAGACTTTTATCTTATACTTTATCACAAATAAGCAAACCTTCAAGAAAAAGGGTACTTAAGTTTGCGAAATTTCGGTTTCGCAAAGTTTTTCCGGTGGCCGTTTTCATTCAAAATTAAACCCAAACAAATTGCTGAAAACATCTGTAAAACATTATATGAAGTTATAGAAATAAAGTGACTTCTGGTTGATGATTGAATAATGATGGGATAAATACATACACACATTAAGATTGCAATTGCTATAAACAATAATATAATTATGTATTTCTACTTACAGCGGCCTTATGTCATGGTCCTGTGTCGGTCTTGCGTGCTTCCGTGCGTGCGTTAACTTTTCCTTTAAACGTCTCCTCCTAAACTACTGGTCCAATGCTGATGAAATTTCTCAGGAATGTTCCTGGGGTGAACCTCTTCAAAATTTATTAAAATTATGACCCAGTGGTCAAATTTGACCCTGCACCGGGGGTCACAAAATTGAAAATTTGCTTATATAAGGCCTATTTTGTGAAAACTTTCAAAATCTCTCGTCCCTAACCATTGGGCCTAGGGCTACGGAATTTGGTATGTAGTGGCATCTTATAGTACTCTACCAAGTTTGTTCAAATTATGACCCTGGGGTCAAGTTTGACCATGCCCCGAGGGTAAAAAAATTTAACATATGCTTAAAGAAGGCCTTTTGGTGAAAACTTAGAAAATCTTTTTGTCCATAACCATCCGGCCTAGGGCTATCCAATTTGGTATGTAGTGACATCTAATAGTCCTCTACCAAATTTGTTCAAATTTTATCCCAAATTTACCATGCAGAAGTAGCAAAAAAAATAATCACCAATTATATAATTTTTCATTTCAGTCAAGATGAAAAGTTCCATTTCGAATCAAGCTGTAAGGACTGTATCCAGTATTCAATGAATGAAATAAAAACTTTAAAGTTTGAAAGTTTTTTTCGCTTAGCTGAAGGCAAAATTGATAACAACAAATGGGTGTCTGTAATATTATTACACTGATGTATGTAATAATTTTAATGGTTCCAGACAAAAAAACCTGGGTAGAACCAGTACTTATTATGAATGTATATTAATTGAATATAACAATAAATTAAGTAATTTTCCTGGGTAGGGTTAGTAAAAGCAACAGTACCAGTACTTACAAAGTATACATACTAATTTAACAACATATTTACAACATAATAAAGTCATGTTCCTGGGTAGAACCAGTATTTGACACAGAAATACATGAGTATAACGAGAACATAATCAAGTTTCCTGGGTACGGTTAGAAGAACCAATAGTACCAGTACTTACAAAGTATACACATTAATTTTAGCATTCAAAATTTGAAATAACACAACAACGAAATTGTTATGTAGCTCCCCCGACATCGACATCTTCTGTTGTCCGGTCAAAGGCGGCAACATTGTCTGCTGATGTGAGCTCTAAAATGAAGGAAAAGAACAAAAGTAAATTAGATATTTTTTATCTAATTTTCTTAAATTTAATGTACCTGATAAGTAATATAATGATATATTGTGCGTTTGTTTAGTTTTTAGCTCGCCTGAGCACAACGTGCTCATTGTGAGCTATTGTGATCGCCTTTTGTCCGTACAGCGTAGTCCGTCGTTTACATGTACCTTCTTTACACACTATAAGTCACATTTATTGGCCAATCTGCATGAAAGTTAGTCAGAACATGTGTCCTAATAATATCTTGGATGAGTTCGAAAATGGTTCTAGTCTGTTAAAAAACATGGCCGCCAGGGGGCGAGCAGTTTTCCTTATATGGCTATAGTAAAACCTTGTTAACACACTTGAAGTCACATTTTTCGTCCAATGCTCATGAAACGTTGTCAGAATATTTGAGCTAATGATATCTGGGCTAAGTTCGAAAAAAACAATATAGAATTCACATTTATTATCCAATCTTTATGAAACTTGGTCAGAACATTTGACCCAATGAAATCTTGGCAATAATTAAAACTGAGTCTTATGAGCTCAAAAACTATGTCACTTGGTGAAAGGTTAACACAAATCAAATCAGCGCAGTAGGGAGCATTGTGTGTCTGACAAACACATCTCTTGTTTGGTCTTATATTCATGACTCAGCTTGCATTTTTCTTTCAGAATAGTCTAGCTCACTAGATACACACCAACATAATTTTATGATTCTTTAGCAATACAAACTATGCTTTATGTATGCTAAATTGAATGGTTAATGTTTTAAACCAAAAAAACATAGGAGTATACTTTAATTACTAATGATTTTTAATGCATTAATTACATTTCAATATCAAAGAGAGCAATGGAAGCTGTGGAGGAAGACCTGTACAGTCTGGAAAAAAAACGTCTGTTGCTGGAAATTGTTCTGCTAGAGCAAAAAATTGCTCATGACAAAGAATTGCACGAGCTGCGAAAAGATATGATTTCAAAAGATCACTTGATACATTTTGAACTTTAATGAATATATAGATAAAACATATAACATCACAACAGTAATTCTGTAAGACGCAATAAAACAGATATTGTGCATAATTAAGATGTTTAAGTTATGAAATGTTTTCATAATTCATCAAATGCAATTCATTGTCATGAGCAATCATCTGTTCATATCTATGTCAATATTTTTTTTAATTGTCTCTATATTGTCGAAACTCATACTCAAAACAGTATGTTGAGGAAGGTTTTGTTCAAAGAGAATTTTGTTTCGTATTGCTTAGCGCGTTTTTTGACACTTGATTAAGGGTGGGAATAAAAATCGAGTAGTCTTAATTGGCCAAGTATTTTGTAGTATATTTTTAGTACCTGGGGTACATTTAAGTATACTTATAGAGTACCCTGGTTTCATTTAAGAAGTACCCAAGACAACAATGACCAATCAAACAATCAACCATTATGTTGATCGCTGAATACTTAAATACGCAATCAAGCATTATTAAATATTGCTAGTTTCGTGTAGATTAAAAAAACAACAACATTGGATTGTTTATTTAGATTGTTAATATATGAGTTAAGTGTGAAAGTTAGCTGTATTGTTAAGTTTATTGTAACTAAAAAAAGTTTGTTTTATAAATGCTCATTTGTTTAATTACTAATAAAAAAAGAACAAAAAAACATCAATTCAAAATATATGATTTTGATTCCAATTTGGATTTCTTGAATCAATTGTTTATATTTTCCATGTGTATGTTTTACATCAGCGGGTGGTGGACTGACGGGCGGACCGACATGTGCAAAACAATATACCCCCTCTTCTTCGAAGGGGGGCATACAAATGGATTTGTTATTTAAATTGTTGATTTGTTTATTTTTAAATTGTTAGGTGAAGGGTTAAGTTTGTAAATTAGCTGTGTTGTATAATACATTCAAAGTAACACGTGATTGATATATGATCATAATTTGTTGTTGTTGATAATAATAACTTATTTAAAAAAAACACCAATATCAATTCACATTCCATTAGGATTACTTTACTCATTTGTAATAGTGTTCTCGTATTTACGGTTTTATTTATGGGTGTTGATGGTGATTCTTGTATTATAAAGTGGTATGAATAGCTGAAAGATTATCTTAACCCATTTATGCCTTGTGGACTTCTCCCATCCTTCTAAAATGGATCAATTTATTTCCAAAATTAGGAATGTCTAGTACTCTAGTATATTTATTTTATTTATTTCTATATTTAGAATATTTCTTACAGTTATTTGAACGGAACATGAAAATTTATTCCAGCAGTTTAAAGCTGTTTTGCATCCAATTTAATTTCCATTTTGTTTTTATGGTATACGAACTATATTTTTGCTTAGCAATCCATACAACATTAGTTTTATAAAAATTAACATTAAGACCTGAAATATTTTAAAAATCTTGTATAACAGTAAGTGTTTCATTTAATGATTGTTCGGTACCATCTAATAAAAAAGTAGTATCATCAGCAAACTGGGATAATTTATGTTCAATTCCATGTATTGTTATACCTTTTATATTTTTGTTTTCTCTCAATATATGTGACAGAACTTCAGCGCAGATGATACAAATATAACATGAAAGGGTATCTCCTTGCCTGCAGCCCCTTTCAATAGAGAAAAAGTTAGACAAGTAGCCACACTGGGAAAAAACCGACTTAGAATTTTTATAAACAATCTGACACCAACGCATTATGTCAGGACCGAAATTGAAGAAAGAAAGTGTATTTTGTACAAACGACCACGACAATGAATCGAACGCCTTTTCAAAGTCTATAAGGAGAAGTAAACCTGGGATCTCGTTTACTTCAGAATAGTGCATAATGTCATAAATTAACCTTGTATTTTCCCCTATGTATCTCCCTTTAATGAAACCAGTCTGGTCGTTATGAATTAACTTTTCCATAAATAATTTAAATCTATTAGCTATTACTCCAGATGCAATTTTGTAAACAGTATTTAAAAGAGTTATAGGGCGCCAATTTTGTATAAAAAGCCTAGATTTATTACCCTTTGGAATACATGTTATTATACCTTGAGTTTGTGTTAAAGATAAATGTCCACTTTCAAAAGCTTCATATAAGGCTCTGACAACAAAGGTACCAATTTTTTCCAGAACAATATATAAAAATCTGCATTGAAGCCAGAACTTCCAGGGCTTTTATTATTTGACATATTTTTTTTAAACTTGTGAAGCTATATCTAAAGTTATGATACCTTCAATTGAACTGGACTATGTCTGATTTAATTTTGGACAATTAATTCCCTTTACATAGTTATTAAAGTCTTCAATTTTACATTCATTTTTGTTTCTTATATAGAGACTGATAATAAGATGCTATTGTATTTAGTATACATGTTTGGTCAGTTATTTCACCAGCATCTTCATTATTTAGTTTATATATTGTTTTTTTATTGCATTATTTTTTCTAGGCTGCAAAAATATTTAGATGGCTTTTCACCTTGTAAAGTCCACTGAAATTTGGATCTGATCATACATCCTTTTAACGTGTGCTCTGAATATTGTTTATTTCAGATTTCAAAATGTCTAGTTCTTTGATATTCTCTCTTGAAAAGTTTTCTTCAAATTCTTTAATTCAAGCTAATATTTTGCTTTCTATAGGTTTTGTTTCCTTTTTAATATAAGACCCATATGAAATAGATTTCCCTCTTAGTTCCATCAGCAGAGTTTCTAGAAAAAGTTGATCACTTATAGTAAACTGTAATTCGATGTCAGGAACTTCATTAATATTTTGATAATTGTAAATGGGAAATGCGTATTGAGTTTTAATTTCATCAATTTTGTTGTTTATTTCTTCAACATAAACAATGTCTGACAGTAGAGAATTATTGTGTTTCCAAAGACCTGATTTATGAGAAAAATTGCTAAAGGTTATGTTTAGCGTTATTATTGAGTGGTCAGATGGAAGACTAGGTTCAATGTCAGTGGATTCAAAGTGTTGCAAAAAATCAGATGTGATTAAAAAAAGATCTAGCCTAGCTTGTTGTATTGGATTTGTTCTACGCTAGGTAATCTTTTTTTTTGACTGATTATAATGTCGGAAGGGATCTACAAGATTGTACCAATTTATTAAATCTAAGACTTTATTGCGAGCCTTAGGGTTATTAATATTTTTGTAATTATAAAAATTTACTTCAGGATCAATAACAAGGTATACATCACCACATATAATAAAATACTCATTTACAAGTATTTCAATAATTTCAAAGAAGTCAGTAAAAAAAAGATGGAGAGTCAGTATTTGGCCCATATAAAGATAGCAACGTAAAGCGGTATTCACTAACAGATACATCAATTGCCAAAAAATTACCATTGGAATCAGCAAAAGAGTTATGTAGTTTATAATCTGTGCAATTAGATATAAAAATACCTGTTTCCCTAGAATTAGCAGAACCATAGCTAAAAAAGCATTCCGATTCCCATTCAGAAAAAATGGTTTTGTACATATCAGGGGTATAATGTGTGTCCTGCAGACAATATATGTTAGCATTAAACTTTTTTAAATAATTAAAAACCTAAAGCCTCTTTTATTTCATATTTAAACCTCTACAGTTAAAAGAAACAATATTAAGATCACAAGTCTTTTTTTTGAAAATAAGTTTTAAAATGCAAAGATCCATATCCCATGCCTTAAATTGTAATAAATATTAAGCACAGTTATGATACTGGAAAAGTATATAGACATAAAAAACACATAGAAAACAAAAAAGAAACAAATGTTAATAAACATATGTATATACAATTATACTGAGTGTAATCAGTACAATGGTTGACTGGCCCCATGACTGGAAGAGAATGATCTGAAATTATAATACAGGTACAGGTTATAATGGATTATTTTAAAGCTACAACAATAATATCTTTGCATATGGTATCTGCAAATGGCCCATATTACCGCTTCCAAATATAAATATGAGCCCAGAACTATCTTACTAAAAAGAAAGTTCAACAGGAAGTTGGTAAGGACCAATGCGTAATATATATACATGTAGTGATAATTTGCATTTTATTAACATCTAAACATAAACGAAAACGAAATTTGTTTAAATGCTAAAATGCTGTTTGAAAGTGTGTATAACCTTAAGTATTGCTTATCTAAATTAATGTATTTCTATAACACAGATTTTTTCTATTAAAATAAGTATTAAGATAATCAAAAAAGGTTCAGTAAAACAGGATAATGAATTAAATTCCAAGATAAATAGATAACAAAACGGTATAGATTAGCAAAAGGACAGTTTATTGTATTTTACAAAATTACACTTTAGTAAAAACAACCAAGCTGAATAGATTACAAAACAATATTGATAAGAAGAAGGACAGTACATTGTATTAAGCAAATGTATCTCTTTCATTTATTATATGTTTTGGTGTTTATAAGGGCCCACAAACAAGACAACACGACACAATACCAATTATTATCCTTGAACATTTCTCGGGAAAAAAATGACAAAGTAAATAATCCCATCAGTTAACGGACATATTAAACAGCAAAGGCATGATAACATAGAGTTGTATCATTAATTTTAAGTAGCATTTAAAACGACCTTGTGGATATTAAGATTTAACCCAAATATACATTTTACTGTGTTCATTTAATGCTAAATATTAATATTCTCAACGTCGTAAAATTATCAAATCGTATATTCTCAACGTCGTAAAATTTATCAAATCGTATACCGGGGTAGTACACAGACATACATATAAAATATCCTTATCTATTTAAAACTATACTTTCTTTCAGTTAAGCTTACGTTTTTTTACAATTTTATCTATGTGTTTCGATATGGTAAAAAGTATATGTCATCGCAACATTTTATCCAGGGGAAGTAACTCTAAAAATTTAGTAACTATGTAAAAAGTTACACAATACCAATATATATATATATATATATATATATATATATATATATATATATATATATATATATATATATATATATACTTATATTCGGTATCGAATGTTACTTATATATATATTTTATGCTGTATTGTATAATAAACACACCTGAACGTGTTTGTATGATTTTCGGTTATTGTTCAGAATGTGGATAAGAGTGTGTTACAGCTTGCCGGTTGTGCACAAATATGCGTATCCATCAGTTTAATGTGTGTGCGTTTACGTGCGCACGTGCGCGCGCGTGTGTGTTTGTATGTGAATGTGTGCATGCGTGCGTGTTTGTGCGTTTAAGATTTAAAAATTACCAAAACAACAGGTTATGAAATAATTGCAATACAACATTATGATTGGTAAACAAAGAAGCCATATCCGGGACTAGAATTATTGTCAATCATTTGATGTTTATTTTCTGCTGGCCGGTCTCGAGTTGTCTCCATCTGAAACTTTGCAGGCGTTTGTTTTTTTCGGATGTCACCTGGTTTCTGTTTGGCCATGGCTTTGCCGACCAGAGCCTGTATTTGTCAGATGACACTAGCTCGATGCGATCGTGTCCTCGGTAACCTACGAACAGTTTTCCGTCGCGGGACCAGGCTCTCTCTACTATCAAAGGTTCCTTCAGACGCAGTGATGCTAAGACTTCCGAATTTGTCTTTGTTAGGTCCTCATTTAAGTAAATGCCGGTACCCTTTAAAAGCTTGGCACGTTTCATAACCTCGACTTTTGATTGCCGCCTGACGAACTAGATTATGACTGTCCGGCTTTTACGAGGTACATATTTCCCTAGACGATGGGCCACGTCGACATCTGTAATTCCCAATCTAAGTCAAAGCTTTTGATTCAGCATGTTCACCGATTGTTCGGCCATGTCCATCGATGATTGTTGGTCCGTATCATTTGAGAGGCCAGAAATCCGGATGCTGTTCCGTATTGCTCGAGATCATTTAGACTTGAAACATGGCTAAACTCAGCTGTTTTTCTTTCATGGCACCTATTTCGCTCCTCTGATCTTTTGAGTTTTTTTAAGGCATCTATCTCATTTTTATGCTCGAAAATGCTGCCTTCTATTATTTCAAGCTTTTTCAATACACTGCCAAGGAATTTTTCCTTTGTTTCTTCCAGTGTTTCCTTGATTATATTTTTTATTAAGGAGGTGTCATTTTTTTGTGAGCACATTAGACAATTTTGAGCAAATTTTATCCAGGCGTGTTTCAATTGAGGTTTCGATTTTCTCTATCGTGGTTTTGGTTACAAAGTCCGTCATACATTTTTTATTCGTTTTTTCCTGTTCCGTCGATTTTTTTACCTCTTTTTTGGTTTGCTTGTTTTGTTTATTTGAGTTTGAGTTTGGAGTTTCGAAAACGGGTAAATCAATTTGGCTAGTATCGGCTGTGTTGCTTTCACTTGCAGCTGATGAGTGCTGTCTTTTGCTCATAATGGTGAAGTAATTAAGTGTTGTCAGTTTTTCCCCGTGCAAGTGTTAACGGTTTATTCGGATCGTCGGGACTTCCTAATTTTCAATTATAAATCCTGGTCATGCGTGACGAATTCACTATATATAGCGGGTTATTAAGCTTACAGGATAAAACTTGTTTGTCAGCTGTTTGATAAGTTTGTGACTGCCATATATATATATATATATATATATCTTTATAAAATTGAAAAATAGGGTTCCCAACCCGTCGTTTTATATGTTAGTATGGGATTTAGATCAATACTTGTATGTTCAAATGAAAACACTGCCAGGATTTTATCTATATAATTTATTCTTGCTGAATGGTTGATGCAATGAAGTAAGTTTTTAATGACATGTTTTTCTTGTAATATTCGATTCATGCTAAACAAGATATGTTTCATTGCCAATCACTTGTATATTGTTTGTGTATGAATTGATCATATTAGTCATACAGCTATTTGCCCTCCACCATCTCCCATTCTAGTTCGACAGTTGCAAATAACTTGCATAAGTATGAACATCGATTTTATTAAAGCAAGTATGTATTTAAGAAAAATATAATGTGTTTTCATTGGTATTCAAACCAGGGTCTTCTAGAGTAAACTTCTTAACCACTTCGCCATTCTTTTGAATGAAATAATTACATACACAATTTAAAAGGGCTCTTTGATTGGCAGTCTTAAAATGAATAAGGTATAATTGCTGTTGTTAAATTATTGAATTTCTCGTTTTGCTTTGATTATCTTCGATTCGTTGAACATATATGTTTTAGTAAGCGCCATCAAATAAAACAATTTAAGTCTGAACAGTGTATTTAGTTGAAATACGATTTAAGCTTACTACGTTTGCCGGTTTTATTGAAAAAAAAACTACTTTGAATCAAGGTATAATATTAATGTGTGTTACACTTCAAATCTACTTCAGCTATTAGTCCATACACTTTATCGAATGTGTGACATTATTTTGTAAAATTATGTCAAATCTTTTTTAGGCAAATTCATCCAACATAAACAATGTAACCTTAAGTGACCCAAAGGAATTCAAATTTTATTAGCCCCAAACGCAAATGTTACTGAACAGTATTTTAGGCCTGGGGCGTAGCCCTAAGCTATAGCAATAATACAAATTTCTGAGACAGTCGGAATTGGCTGGCTGCCAAAAACACACGAATGAGTGAATTCCCAAAAGTCCGATTTACCACTTGGCGGTAAATCATGCGCAATCAAAGAAGTTCTTCCTAGATCTCAATCACCCGCCTTGTAAATACAGAACATTATTATATAACATGACAGTGTCATAAAACGTGTACAAAATAATGTTGAATCAAAATTGCTAAGCATTGACTACGACATAGTTTTTATAATTGTTTGCATATTCATGCGAGAATAAGGTCCTCACTTGACGGTCTATGCCGAAAAGATACGAGTGTCTACGAAGGCAGTTAGAAGAATTTGTTTCTGATACATTTTTGAAGACATTACATTTGGTATTTATAAACATATTTTAAGACATTGTTATTTTATTTTGCGTTCACGAGACATTCAAGAAAAAAGAAAATGAAAAAAAAACACAACAAATATTCATGATCATTCTCGGAAATATACGAAGTTACCGGATATGATATTTTTCTGCGCAGATCGAGCGCGCAAATCGAGCGCGAAAAGTTCTACGTGAGACAACGTACACAATCTGTACACCGTTCTTTAACAGGGTAAAGGCCCAGTCTTACTATGATGCCGGCGGAGCCCCTTTGCGTGATCCGGGATCTACCGGGATGAACCGGGGCTCTACCGGGTTGAACCGGGGCTCCATCGGGGACGACCGGGATGAACCGGGGAAAACCGGGGCTCCACCGGGAAAGTATTACAATGAAACGGGAGTCACCGGGAAGGACCGGCAACGACCGGCGCGGCACCGGGAACAACCGGGACGGCACATGGAACAAACGGGACGGCACCGTAGCTCCATCGGGGCCCATACAGACCCCGGCAGAGCTACGGCAACGCTCCGGTGAATGCCGTTAGAGTCCCGGTATTGCTACGGTATAAAAGAAAACAGGCGCTCTGCTGGAACGCCACTGGCATTCACCGGGGCTCCGCCGGGGCATTTCCGGCGACGACCGGGGTTAAACAGGGCGTTGCCGTAACCCTGTCGGGGTCTGACGCCGGTATAGACATGGTGAGTGCCGGCAGTGTTACGGTATACTGGGGCTCTGCCGGCTTTCACCGGGGCTCAACCGGGGCACTACCGGCGACAATCGGGGCTATGTCTGTACGCTGCCGGTTTTTACCGGGGCACTTCCGGCGACAATCGGGGCTCTGACGGGGCTTCACCGGTATAAACCGTTGCCAGTCCGGGTTGACCAGGACTCTGCCAGGCTGTTGACCGGCTTCAACCGGGGCGGCTTTGGGTAATTGTGTGACTGCGTTAAAATATTTTTCAACGAAACATCCCGGTCCTCGCCGGTCGACCGGCGTTAACAAACCGGAATGGACCGGGGCTCTACCGGCAAAAGTGAGACTTGGGCTTAAGGGGATTTTCTTTTGTATAAACATTACCAAGGGAGTATGAGTGTTTTCCTGATCTGTTAATTTTGTAATAGAAAGCTATTTTAGGCTATTTAAAGTGATTTATTTGACGCCAACAATTACAGTTTTTTTGCGGCCATGTTGTTGTTGTTGTATATATCATCAACGCCTATGTAGACGAATCTCTACCAGATCTGTAGAGTTAGACAAAAGGTTATCATTCCCACAACCAGTATCGTGTTGTCCTCCAACGTCTATGTACACTGTAGTATATACACAATTACTGTCTTGTCTTACAGCCTCTGAGCTGTTGCACTCAACCGCTAGGATCAATCCGTATACATTCTTACAAAGGGAGAAATTCGGACTAAACATCATAAATGCATTTTACGTCACACTAAACCTAGCCATAGGCCTTCAGCGCCTACAGCGCTTTGATACTTCTGTGCTAATGGTAGGGCTAACGCGTGTAACACCCATTGACAAATTATCAAATATACATAGAAACGCCATTGGTCACGAAACGAAACACGATATTACATGATACCGCATTTTGTACTGCATCAAATCAAACCTTGCTGAAAGCCTAAGAATATTCGAATTATGGACATTTTATTCTGTTAATAATGCTATCTCTCAAACAACACAGATCAATAAAGCCTGCTTAACAATAGCAGAACTCCTTGACTTTTAATTATATTTTCAAGACTTATCTTCATAAAATGCATGGCCCAACAACCTCAAAACCTTAATGGCTTACCGTTGTAAATAAACTATGAAGCATGAACACAGACACAAATAGCGCAGTAGGGAATTCTTGTCACATGTTAATCCATTACAATTCCAGGACAATAGCTCACATTTTCTCCTCTGGTTCTGGTCAGGCCTGACCATTACCTACTGCCTAGGCGGCATCTGTGTCTATCTGATCAAACGTGTCAACTTCAGGCTCTGTGTCCGACTTTCGCTGCAGAAAGAATTTGTTGGGATAAAAAACAAACAGATATCACTAGGGACATCTCGAGCTCAACAAGTGTTTGAACCGCCTGATTGTGCATTTCAAGAGAACAATTGCCCGTTCCAAATCAACTCTTTGATAAATTACACTTGTTTAATTTCTTTTGCAAAAGATGCTTTTGTCCATTCCCTCGATATGAAACAAGGAGTCTTGTCAAATGAAAAGCTAAATCCCCGAGAACATAGTACTCACGCGGAAGATTTATAATTTATTTCGCCACTGGGATATTCCTGTTTGCAAGGGCATCGTGCAGAGAACTTGGCGTTCCTGGGTATATGTCAAAATATTACTGTAACAAACTACTTGAAGAACTTAACTGGCATACCCTATAATGTTGATAAACGAGAACCGATGCTCGGATTTTGGAGCAAGACATGCACTTTGGGTTCAATCAACATAAAATCTTCCAACACACAACACTTCAAGTGAAGAATTTGCCACATTTAGTGCATGATTTACAAACATGATTTATGTAAATAAATAGCTTTTGAATATGTTAGTTATCCAACTATTCTTGCTGCAATGTGGATAAGAAGAATACAAACCAATAGATGACAAACCTGTAGTCGCAAAGGATACATGAACTTCATGTCACAATTTGTTCGGCATATCTTCAGCCCGTACTTGAAACACACCCCTACACAATTACTAAAATATGTAAAAACATAAACATGTTTATTTTTTATTTTGATATAAAACGCTTATGACGGACTTAACCAACTTTAGTCTACGTCAGCTATAACACAACTAAATAACGGATTCGAAACAAAATCAATTTTCAAAAATATGTTAAAAACAAAAATAAATGTATAAACAAGTTTAATTTAAATTATGGTAATCAACATTATAATCGGATATATTTACACTTTTTTTATAAATACAAATCTGGTTATACATGTAAATAATCATATGCAATAGGGTTATTGACGCCAATCTGATCTATTTCCGAATGATCGGCGAATTCATCAAGTAGCAGCGATAACTTTGTAATTCGCTCCGCCAGCTTGAAACGTTCAACTTACTGAACGAACTGATTATGTTGCGTTTGCTATACACTTTCTGATTGGTTATTTCTAGGTAACTAGTCAAATTCCTTCGGGTAACTAAGGACGTTAACACATAGCAACACGCTTTTTGTACAGTATTCCAAGTTTTTTTTTCGCGGACGATATAAGTGTTACGCGCTTTTTGGATCTGGTTTTGGCCGGATATTATCTTTTTATAAATAGACTTTTAAAACTTGGCATTCTACATGTTCCGCGAGATATTATGCAGTTTTATTTGTACAGTGTAGATAAGAAGTTTTGGCGCGATTAATAATTGCTGCTTTTTGTCTACAGGGTTGAATGAAAATTATCCAGACGGAAAATGTATGAAAGTTCCGCGCTTTTTAGATTCCGATTGTTCTGTAGTGTTATATGGCCAATTGATCCGGCCGAAAAAAGAGATGCGAAAATGTTGATTCCGTACATTTTATTGGCATTTTTCTTTCGCTGAAAGTGAAAGTGACGCGAAATTCAGTTATTAAAATCCCGATAGTAACTATATAATTTTATGTATTTTAGCGGAGGTCCCCGAAGGCTTTTCCTAACAAACAAAGCAGAGTTTGTAAATCAAAGTCCTATAACGTAATAAAACATACACATATTAGCTCAATGAATAGTTTTTGTTTTTTGATTCCGTTGTTAAACAAGTTTTCCAACTCAAATAGATATTGTAATCGACTGAGAAAACTTCCAGAACATGACAAAATCCGTCTAAATTAACCAAGACAGGACCTCATCGCCACCTTGTGTCCTAAAGATAATCCTCAAGTGCCTCTCCTGTGGGTTAGATCCTTCCTCTTGAGTGGCCAAGATTAAATACACGAATCGTTACATAAACTTGTCAAACTGATGAGTTGAACTGCATATACAAGGCGTATTTACAATCTGGTGAGTGCACTGACATGAAAACGAAAATTCATTAACAATGTTATTTTGTCCCTATGTTATTAAAACAAACTGAACGCTGTTGCAAGTATGCATCTACTGTCAAAAAAAATAAAATAGTTATGTATTCTCTCTGGCTATATTGACACTAATACATTGCATGCATTATTGCGAAACAAGATGTATACATGACATGTGTACCAGTCCAAAGACCGCTTAATATAAAGCATGCAACTAAGCTGTTTAATTAAAATCCGTGATAACTTGGAGATAAATTAATAATGTTAACTATCTGACCCAATACATTTTCAAGATTACTTTTGACGATAACACAAAAGATGCCGTACGTCCTTACATTTAACCAATGTATGCATGTCATGTGATTTTAAAATATCGGTGACTTTAGCAAAAGATCGTTGAACGAGTATCTGTATTTTATCTATTGGCTTATTCCATTTATAGAACATGGTATGAATTAATTAAACTTTCCCTTTGCCTAACATGTGATATACTGACAAAGGTTTGTTTAGAAAAAAATCCCAGTCAGCATTTAATATTGCTGTTTATGTGTATTTATTATTTTTGTTAAGTTCCATCATACACACGACACACGGACCCCAATAACATCAAAACTTAGTTACAAAGTTATAAAAACAGTCGACACAGTTTTAAGAAACTGGCAGAAGCGCTTTTGATGTTGCTTTTCAAGCAAGATTTGGTACACGGATATTGCAAAAAAACAACAACAACACAAACGCTTTATCTTCGAACCGAAACACATCCTTATGTATATATGTATATATATATATATATATATATATATATATATATATATATATATATATATATATATATATATATATATATATATATATATATATATATATATATATATATATATATTATATGGAATATGCTCAAATGGTTCACATATTGTAAGAGGCATCATCAATGTATGAAACAATCCTAATTATGCTGCTGATAAAATCAGCCTGACAAACATAAACGAGATTGCTGATAATAACTTAAATTATTTAAACACATTTAAATAAACAGGTGTTTTACTATTAGTGATGTGTGCCCTAAATAGTTGTCTTTAGATACTAAGAAGTTATTATTCTCAATTATTAATACTTAAAAGTTATGATTCTTGAAATCAGACCGTGTGACGATGAAATACTCTGTGGTCCGTTTCCAGCACAGCATGAGCGCGACGTCCTCTTCAAAGTGTACCGTTACAGATGATAGTTAACTCGGTCTTGATGAGTATAACATATTATCAATAACACTACTGACTGTCGAGTCTGTTGAGATGCAAAGTCGAATTAAGAATACAATCGGGAAACTTGTGAGAATCTCCATATAACTACATATACTTACGATTATGTGTGTTCGGCGTAACTGTCTAACCCCTGCAACAGGACTTGCGGAATAGAACATTATATGGCTGCAGCACTGCGTTTGGCAACGATGCTAGACGAATGCTTTGATTGAAGCTGTAATACATCTCATAGAAATTAACAGCGGGTACAGCAGTCCCACATGCCTACTTTATTACTTATTTATTAACTTACACGAGTACCCGGACTATAACCCGCATATCCTTTAAGGTCACCACCAAACAAATAAAGATGCTTTAGGTAAAGGGGAATGAACCTGAGTCGCATATTTGTGAAACCACCAATTAGTTGTGAGAGCTTCCCTTTACATTTGTTGGTCCTCAATACTTAGAAGATGTTTTACAATCAACAACTAGTTCCATATCGCTTTATGTGCTCTAACATGTTTATATAATGTTATTATCTCTATTACATTATGTTACCATTACTTTCAAACATATACACAAGAATATTATATAGGTTTATGTTGCCATACAGTCATTTGCAATTATTTAGTTTGCATTTGCCTGCATTGCACGAATAATATGAAATCCTTTCTTGAAACTAAATACTTTTTATCTCGCAGGATATAAAGGTCAGTAAGCGCTTGTCCTGTCTAGAAATTGTTTATGCAAGTCAAAATAAGCTACCGACATTTGCCCATGTGATATTAACTTCACAGTCTGACTTCAATTTTGTAAATCACGAATACTCGTAGTTTCATTATTTATTTACACAACGCAATTACATATGCATGTGTGATATACAGCTTCGTATAAAAAAAAAAACTTACATACCCGTTGTGTAATTTTTTAAGAACAAACTTATGTAAAATATAATATAGTCATTTGTTGCATAATTGATCATAAAATACATTGGTTAACAATTTAAATATACGAGTACATAATAATATGCTATAGATAGTTTCTTTATGTGTCATATTCTGCAAATATCAGCAAATTTACATTTGCATACGAATGTAATATGGACGCTGAATGTATTTGTATTAACTGTGTAAAAACAAATTTTAATTGTATTCACACATTTGTTTAACACTGTCATACATTGGATAGTAGAGCAACAACTGAAAAACAAATGGCAACTGTTTAACTGTTTTCAATTTAATTACTTAGAAACCTTAATGTTTAAAGTTTGCCTTCATATCGAATATCCCTTTTCAAAATTTTTATTGTTTTATCACATGCTTTACCCTGTTTCCAATCTAATACAACCATTTCATAGTTTTTTTTTTTATATTACACATGTGGAATACACCATTTTAAAGCGTTTTCATTAGCTTAGTGTTTGTTTATTGAGCATTCGAATTGTTATTTTGATGAAATGACGTTTCAACGCTAAATGACGTCACGAAATATAAACAACATTCGGGAGTAATCATTGCGTTTGCGTAAATATTTATAACATTTGCTCATTTAAAAGCATGTGATAAAAAAGATCTGATACTCGTTGTCATATCATACCATATTTTTCGTCCAGGAAATTTGATAGTAAGCGAGCCAAAGGCTAACAATATTCATGAACTCGTTTAATAAAATATGATATGATATGGGCACACTTGTCAGATCCTATACATATATTCCCATGCAGTTTTTATATGTTACATCAAAAATGCTTATTAATTGTACGTTCGTGCGAGTATGGATATATGTTGTGAATATATAATAATTGATTAGATAACCGATCGTGTACTTGTTGTTGTTACAGCAGATATGAGTTGAATTTGAAACACATTCCTCGTTATAATAACACATGTGACTTACCTCTGCCAGTCTAGTTTTAATACATTATAAAAATGTGTGGGCATCGCAACCTTTAAAAAAACATAAAATATAAATTAGGCATAAATTTGAAAAAGAAATAAATTAGGAGTTTGTTTCACGAATAATACAATTGATAGATAGATGAGTGGACCGAATGCATGACAAATTCAGCGTATTCGCAAATGTTCTTTCGATTTGTTATCAGCAATCGTGGCTACTCGGTCTCTCTCGGAAAGCACTTGCCGCTTGTCGAAAGTTTCGATGTGATAACAGTGATATTATCAAAACATTCGATACTGTATCAGGAACTTCATCGTCGTGTAATTAATGTTTATAATCACAAGTTTTTGTGATTTTGTGTTTATGGACAAAACTTTTTGCTATTGTAAAGACTATACATCGGGAATAAGAATAGCATGATTATCGAACTTAACACAATGTTACCAATTTGATAACAGTTTTATACAGTTTCGTTTCGGTTATTTTAAAATCAATCATATAAACAATCCTCTGTGAAATGGCAACTGGTGGTCATGAAATCGAGAATGAAGACAGCAGTGACATGGTTGGTGGATGTGTCCAGCTGCGTTCATGTGAACCGTGTATGAAGGATAACACCTCTACAAATGCGACTCAATTTTGTACGGTGTGCAAAGAATTTATGTGTGATGATTGTAAGCGAGGACATAGTCGCTTCAAACCTGGTAAACATACATTCATCAGTGCAAAAGATGTAACTGAAATACCGGTAGTGGTCGACATGAAGGATTTAGACAAATGCGAAGAACATCAAAAGAAAATTAAATTCTTCTGCAAAGACCACTCGCTATTGTGTTGCAGTACATGTGCATTTCTTCATAGGAAATGCACAAATGTGGACGAGTTAGCTAAGATTTCGGAGGAGAAAGGGGAGCTATTGCATGATTTGAAAAGAGATCTTGTTCAAGCGGCCAGTAAAGAAAGCGATCTCATAAATGATTGCATGCAAACGAAACTAAGTTTAAACGAAAAACTGATCAAACTTCCTACCGATATTGGGGAATTAAGGGAAAAAATAAATACACTGTTTGCCAAGGCAACAACAGTCATTAATAACCAAGCTAAAGATGTTGTCGACGATGAAGTAAAGCGCCTTAGTGAAAGACAAGCCTCTACGGAAAAAGTTCTGCAAGCAATTAACGATATACTTCCCATTTGTTCCGCTGTGGTCGATGATGGAACACCTCAGCAAGTGTTTATTCTAGCAAGGACCATAGAGCGGAAATTAAACGACAGTAAAGTTCATGATAATCAGCTGCAAAACAACCATTATACATTAAAATTGTCATTGCAATTTGCAGAAGAGATTTCGACAATTCTGAAGAAAGGAAGTGATTTTGCAAAACTTGAATCTCTCCGAATTCATCAAAAATCAGGTATGTATTACATACATAACTTGTTAAATACTTGGCAGCTTCTTTTATTATTTCTTTAGATGTTTAGAAGTTTCAAGCGTTAAAGTGAAAAAATCATTTTAATTTTACTACTTCCGTTCCTTTTTACCCCTTCATGTTAATACTTTAATTATACAACATATGGTCGATATTGCAGATGCATTTCCGTTGCGCTTTACTTTACTACTACTACTTCTACAACTACTACTTCTACTACTACAACTACTACTTCTACTTCTACTGCTACTACTACTACTACTACTACTTCTACTACTCCAACTGCTACTACTACTTCTACTACTACTACTACTAATACTGCAACTACTACTACTACTACTACTACTACTACTACTACTACTACTACTACTACTACTACTACTACTACTTCTACTACTACTACTACTTCTACTACAACTGCTACTACTACTACTACTTCTACTACTACTACTACTACTACTACCACTACTACTACTTCTTCTACTGCGGCTGTTACTACTACTACTACTACTACTTCTACTACTACAACTTCTACTTCTACTACTACTACTACTCTTACTACTACTACTACTACTACTACTACTACTACAACGACTACTACTACTTCTACTACTGCTACTACTACTACAACTACTACTTCAACAACTACCACCACTACTACTGCTACTACTTCAACTACTATTGCTACTACTACTACTTCTAATAATTCAACTACTACTACTACTACTACTACTACTGCTACTACTACTACTACTATTACTAATTACTACTACTACTACTACTTCTACTACTACTACTACTACTACTACTACTACTTCTTCTTCTCCTTCTACTACTGCGACCTCTACTACTATTACTTCTACTTCTACTACTACTACTTCTACTGCTGCTACTACTACTACTACTACTACTACTACTACTACTACTACAACTACTACTACTTCTACTACTACTACTACTACTACTCCTACTACTACTACTACTACTACTACTACTACTACTACTACTACTACTACTACTACTACTACTTCTACTACTTCTACTACTACTACTACTACTACTACTACTGCTACTGCTACTGCTACTACTACTACTACTACTACTACTACTACTACTACTACTACTACTACTACTACTACTACTTCTACTACATTAGTAAACATGTGTAATTATATTAGATATTAAGTAATAACTTAACAGCGTTAAGTTTAAAAGTACAGTTTTTACTTTACACATGCCAATTATAACACTGGAAAAAAATATGCATATTTTGCCAATATAATACCACATCCTCGTGCTATTATCAGTGTGTGTGGCAGTTAATTCCCGGCATATATGTCGAATTTCTCATAGCTAATATTAATCGTGGGACCAAGACATCGTGAAAACCGTTTTTTATTTAAATAAAATATACGTTAAAGCCATTAATACGAAACATTAAAGTGACTCTATTGAACAGTTTATATTTGCTATAGGTGAAACATTTACTTTCAGAGCTGACCAACGCCTCTTGACATACCACTCTGTGCGTTTCTTATTTAGCAAGTGTTAATAAAACAAATAATATTTTGTTGCAAGCTGACATAAAGAAGAAATACAATGTATATAATAAAGACAGTAGCCAGACGCGTGTAACCCATCCCATAATCGACTGTTTTCCGGCTAATAAAGTCAGTTAATTAAATGAACCACAACTACTGATTTGCTACACTGCGTGGGTTTTGGTCTTTCGTCATTGAGTATGGTTATTGCAATGTACACTAAACGACGGGGGTTGCAGCAACGCTTGTTTTTAAGTTGTTTATATGCATTCACTATCGTGGATTATGTACAAGTGATTGGGTGCAACTTCAACGATGTACCTTCTGGGATAAGGCGCGTCCTATATCTTGCACTACTCATGTTGGCAAATTTAAAAGTTCGTTGAATCTTCGGACAACCACGTAACCAGACATACTTGATAAAACGCGCGCCACACATAATAACACATTATTCTAAGCAACCAGCAATGCCGAGCTACAAACTTCACTACTTTGACATCCGGGGCCGCGGCGAGCTGAATCGCTACCTCTTTCTGGCGGCCGGAAGGGACTTCAAGGACAACCGGATACCGCGAGATGAGTGGCCAAATGTCAAACCAAGTTGGTATCATGAACCGCTCGCAAAATATATTCATAAGATAACAAATGAAGCATGTAAACGCTTGGAACCAGTATCATAAATCACAAAAAAATGTGCAGTGTGTACTGTTATGATTAATATTTTTTAAATATATGCTATTATTGATCGCTAATGTATTAACACATAATTGATGCTACAAATCATTGTGTTTGATTATCCAAACCAGTGTGATAAGTGATAAAAAACATTGTGATTGGTGATGTAAATAATTGATGACTAAAAAAAAAGTGATTGGTTATCTTAACAATCGGTGATCCAAACCATTTTGATTGATAATCTTAATAATTGTTGATCCAAACCATGGCAATTTGTGATATCAATAATTGTCAACCCAAACCATTGTGATTGGTGATATAAATAATTTGTGATCCAAACCATTGTGATTGATGATCTTAATAATGTGTGATCCAAACCATTGTTATTGGTGATCGTAATAATGTGTGATCCAAACAATTGTAATTGGTGATCTAAATAATATGTGATCCAAACCATTGTGATTGGTGATCTAAATAATGTGTGATCCAGACCATTGTGATTGGTGATCTAAATATTGTGTGATCCAAACTATTTTGATTGGTGATCTAAATAATATGTAATCAAAACCATTGTGATTAGTGATCTAAATAATGTGTGATCTAAACCATTGTGATTGGTGATCTAAATAATACGAGATCCAAACCATTGTGATTGGTGATCTTAATAATGTGTGATCCAAACCATTTTGATTGGTGATCTAAATAATGTGTGATCCAAACCATTGTGATTGGTGATCTAAATGATGTGTGTTCCAAACCATTGTGATTGGTGATCTTAATAATGTGTGATCCAAACCATTGTTATTGGTGATCTTAATAATGTGTGATCCAAACCATTGTGGTTGGTGATAAGTGTGATTTGCGATCTTATAAATTGATTGATGTGTATTTACTGGTATATTCCTATCGGCTTTAAGTCCCATGTTGAAGTCACAACTTCTTTGCTGAAAAGCGAAATGGGTCTAATGCCCTACGAGGCCAGCTAAGGTCCAGATCAGGCTGCGCATTCGTGCAGTGTTGTCAGGGGCAATCCGTCCGTTATAAAGTAACGCGAGGTTTCACAGACTCATTAGCGAATATGGTACCTTTTAACCCGACTGTGAGAATGCAATTTTAGATTATGAGGATACTATTGAGACACAAATTCACTTATAGTGTAAAACTGTACACGTGTACATTCCTTATATGAATGAACACGACTTGATTTTTGACCGCTTTATCTATCATTACAATCGATAAATGTAATCAAGGTAAATGTGTATAAGATATGGCTGCAAAACTGGATTTAAGTTCAATTTGCAGGCTAAGATTGTATTTACAAAAGCGCAAACTCATGTTTATTTTTAGACTGGGCACGACGGAATAAATATTTGTTTTTCAACATTAATCCGGGATGTCAACACAATAATACAGCCTTATAATGCTTCATGTAACTACAGTGCACAATTTATTTCAAACAAGGTTAAGTCAAGGGCAATCGCTTATTTTAAATGATATTTAGATAAAGGCGATCACTTATTTTAAACAATGTTTTAATTAGAACAATCGCTTATAATACACATCCGCCAAGACAACGAGCTGTGGATACGGATTTAATGAAGCGTTTACTATGCCTTGGATAATGATGTTCTAGTTTTTGATATGATATTGCAAACCAGAGCGTTGCATGTCATCGCATCCCTTGAGATAAAGAAATAAGTATTTAAAGATGATTTATATTGCGTGTGCTGTTTCATTTAATTTGTGGACATAAAGTCCGATTGTCTAAGTATACTCAGTTATTTATCCGTATGTCTATGATACTGTTGCTATTGTATATTTGATTGTTATTAAATTTAATGATTGTCATGATGATGATGATGATGATGATGACGATGATGATTTTTAATCGCATAACGTGTATAAAAACAAACATTATTTTATTCAAACCCATATGCTTGGGCTCGAAAGTACAATTTTAGCCATGGTTGGCAACCCTCGTTGTTTTTTAAAAACCGCGTAGGTTAAACGGCGATTATTCTTTGGGCGTAAAATGTCTTCCCAGATTAGCTTGCACAGTTCGCACAGGTTCATCGTGGGCAACACTTTCCGCTTTTATGGTATATTTCGTTTAAAGAAAGTTGTTTTCTCGAAGAGCCAGAGAAGACTGAAAGTGCTTCCATAATAAGCCTTTGCAGATTGCACGTGCTTATCTGGGACGACACTTTACGAACATGAATTAAGCCCGGATTTACCAGAACGAGGCTCCATTAATCGTTTACAGAGGTTTTGTGGATGATCTAAGAAACTCCACTCAGGTGGCTAATGGTTCCTCGTTAAGTGTGTAATGTTACCACGCCTAAGCGGTTAATGTGTCCCCGCTGAAGTTGCTAATGTGTCTCCGCTTAAGTGTAAAATATTCCCCGCTCAAATGGCTAATATTTCCGCGTCTGTATGGCTGATGGGTCCCCGCTTAAGTGGCTAATGGTTTCCCAGCTCAAATGACTAATTTGTTCCTGCGTAAGTGGCTTATAAATCCCCGCTCAAGTGGCGAATGGTTCCCCGCATAAGTGACTATTGGTATCCGCTTTAGAGGCACATGGGTCCCGCTTATGTGGCCCATGGCTCCTTGCTTATTTATCTGCCGTCCATGTAAACACTTAACGGATGAGTCACACTGTGCGTGATTCAGATTTGGCTGGTTAGAACAGCTGGGAGCAGGCGCTCTGTGACCAGACCCTGGAACTCATTAACGACCTCATTCTGAAAGTCGTCAAACACCAGTTTGAAAAGGACGAGGAGAAAAAGGTATGTTTACTTCATGCATAGTAAGGTGTTTCTGTATTCATAGGTACCTGTCATATCGCATCAGGGTTTTTAAATAAAATTTTGTAACACTCTTTAATCGAAATATTTCAGTTCTGAATCAGAACAAATGAGAAAGAAATTTTATAAATAAGTATTTTTCATAAGCAAGATGTTTATGTTATTTAGTCGGCTAATGAATAAATGAATACATTAATGAATAAATGAATAAAAAAATAAATACATAAATAAATACAATGTAATATATTGTAATTGCCATTTTAAGTTATTTCAATAAACGAATAGTTTTTTCTGTTACTTTACAAAAATCTAATAACAATAGTTCATTAAGTACATATCTAATGCAGTTTAATATTTTAGAAGCATTTCGGGAAGCAGTTAGTTGAAGTAGACTACCCAAAATCCTTGGGATACTTCGAAAAACAGCTCGAAAATAACGGCGGCAAATATTAAGTAGGAAGCGGGGTAAGTTAAACAAATCAAGGTTTTAAATGAGCTGTGCTCTGTGAAAAAGGGCTTTAATGCATGTGTGTAAAGTGTCGTTCCATATAAGCCTGTGCAATCGGACTATAATTAGGGCTAACCTATTCCACTTTTATTGTATTTTTCGTTTAAAGATAGTCTCTTCTTATCAAAAGTCCAGTTAAGGCGGAAAGTGTCGTCCCTGAATAGCCTGTGTGGGCTGCACCGACTTATCTGGGACGACACTGTACCCACATGCATTAAACCACCCTTTTCATAGAAAACTGCCCAATTAGTAAAAGTGCGAGTGTCACTATTTAGTTTGGAAAACAAAAAGGCTGAAGTGTAGTATCATGATGAAGTGTTCTTATTATCTCGCATTATTTTGGCATTTCAAAACATCTTAAATATCTATTACAAAAGTTGTAAAATAATGCATTGCGTATAAACAATATTTTTTGTTGTCTTCGTTGTTAATATAATTTGGTTTCGCCATGCAAATATATGTATATTTCGGTGGGTTCTTTGCGCTTCTTGATTGAAACAAATGCAACAAAACAAATAATGTTTTAAAGTAATAAACTGTGAAAATGAGCTTTTCAAGTTTTGGTGATTTGGCTTTTTTCCAGATTTGCAAAGTTTCGTTGTAGTTATGATATTTGAGAAAAATGAAACTGAATAGTTATCATGCTCTCAAATATCCAGTACATGCATCGGTTGGCGATTTAAAAACCTGAAAATGATAAATCGTTACAAACGCAAACCGATTGAATCATTTTGACAGTCAGTGGTTCTAGCCCAGTTGTGAATTAGTATTGTTTTCTTTCTTTAATTTAATTATTATTTTATAATGTTATATATTTAGTTCCAATGTTTACATTTATCCTTTCAAAGCATTTAGATACAAACTTCAAAACATGCCGAAACCTGTGAAAATGTCCCTTTAATAGCCATGCGAGAATAATCCTTGTACTTCAGTGTCCGAGACACCGACTGTGAGACAAAGACAGTAAACTAACGCGATACTTTCATGTTCCAGTAGTTAAACTGTTCAGATTAAGAAGTCAAATCTTTGTAATGCAAACATGTGTACATATCAGAAAACGTAAAAAACGTAATTTCAGTTAACCGTAGCAGATTTGGCAGCCTATGCTGTATTAGACACAGCGTTGCAGAATTTGGAAACCTTCTTGGAGAAGCACGAGAAATTGCGGGCTCACCGTGACATGGTAGGCGCCATACCCAAGATGCTGGACTATGTCAGCAACAGAAAAAAGACTGTCATCTAGACTTTCATTGTCATAATAATTGAACAAAATAAATATTGTTAACTTAGTATTATATGGTATGTACTCTTGTGGGATCTTAAAATACTGCGTATAGCTCGGGAATATTGACATAACATTGATCTATATGCATTAGCAATATGAAATTCTGTTACTATAAGTATAGGAGTTTCGGTACTGGAACAAGCAATAAATGTTTTGCTATATCATCAATATCACGTGCACAAACAAAACTGAAAATAGAAAACAATTCAAGCGCATAAATTTTTGCTTGTTTGACAGTTCAATAGTGTAATGTTAATGTTGTCGAACAAAATATTCTTATTATCTGTTTGCATCTCATAGGTTAAAAAAAACGCAAATGAGTTGAACCTTGCTACGGGCAAAACCGGGCGTCCTGCATAAGCGTAAAGTATCGTCCGCACAAACTAATCTGTGACGACAAATACCGCCTTGACCGAATTATTGTTGATAAAAGTCTTCCTTTAGACGACCAAGTCCACATAACCGAAACGTGTCGAGCCTGATTATAATGATTTGGACCGCACAAGTCGCACAGCGACCACACTTTACGCACGTGCATACGGCTCGGTTTTCCCCGTACGCGACTCAATTGTTATTTAATACGTTTTTATCAGACCGTACCTCATTCAAGAAGATTATATCACCTCCTAATTAGTTTTGATTAACCGGTTTTCGGGGCGATTGCCCTCTGCAATTCGTCCCATAGGTAACATAATATAAAAACAACTTTGCATCCAGATTATGCATTCGCAAACGAAATAGCTCCGATCGCATGATATAGTTTTAATGCGCCACAAAAACACGGTGACGAAGTACATCTGTATTTTCCGTTGCAAAAATTGACCAATCAGAAGCTGTCAAAGCTATAGCATATTGGTTGATTTTTTAATAATACTTATGCTTCCGCCCGGCTAGCTCAGTCCGTAGAGCACGAGAATGTTAAACTGATACTTTTCTCCCTATTATTGAATGGCTTTACTTAATTCTTGGACAAAACATCTCTTTGGATAAGACCTTTCTGTGGACTTTTTACCTTCACCCCTGGTTGACATTGACTTTTAGCATACAATTGCTAAAAAACTATGAATTGCTGTATCGTACTTGATACTGAATGGATTAACTTTATACATTGACACACACAGAGGCCCGTGAAATTTGGCATGAACGATCCAGAAACCTTACTGTACTAATTAGAAATTACTGCAATGCTTGTCTTTATCAAATTAATGTCAAGATTAGAAGTGGGTTTACTTTTTCACTTTAAACACTGGTTGACATAGACCTTTAATATACAATTGCTCAAAAACTAACATTTGCCGTATCTTACTTGATACTGAATGGATTTACTTTATACTTTGACACACACGAAGGCCCTTGTACTTAGGCAAGAACGATCCAGAAACCTTACTGTACCAATTAGAAATTACTGCAATGCTTGTCTTTATCAAATCCATGTCAAGTTTGGAACTGAGTAAGTGTATTTTATTTTCGCATTTTAGTTATCAATGGGCAAATGCGACAATGACTTGTTTTAAAAAGCAGCATTTACAATAAACCCCTATAGCTAAATCATATCAAGTTCACAGCCTGTCACCCTTTCTTACTACCATCTCTTTTCTTCAAAAAAGGTGATTGATTGGCATCACGGTGTATAGTGTTTTAACGACCACAAGATTTGAACAAAGTCTTTGAGTACTTTGATTCTATTTTGTGTACGAATCGTGTGTAGAACACGCTTCGGACACTATTGACTTATAACAATTTGACTCGTATAACTAAATGGGTAAAACGTCCTTTGTATAATTCTCGTTAATGTGGAATTTATTTATTTTATTATATTTTTTTTCTGCATGTCCATGGCTTTAAAAAATTATGTTTTAAATTACAAGATGTTCAAAGTTTCTATGTTTTAATGTGTGCGTGTTTGAGATTTATTTACAGGTCGTCCAGCGTCTTCGCGACTACAAATGTATCGGCCTGCTCCTGTGACCTTTCAGGGAAGAACATCAGGGAAGAAAATTAGGTCATTTTATACATCAGAGCACGATGGCCAATGAGACCTTAATGTAACTAGATGCTTTTTTTAATGGATTATGTGGTGGTTTGCCTTTTATCGAAATGGTTTTTGCAGTATTCCTATTTTCTCTAGATAAGCATTATCCTTATTGGCATGAATTTTTATGGCTTATAGTTTTTGTGTGGTTTTTGTGCTCTCCGCCCAAGAGGTGTTAGTGGGGGTTCTAGCGGGATACAGAGGGCGCCCCGATTCCAGAGGCGACCCTGGTTCTTTTTAGTGCCAGGTGTACAGCACCGATACACTGCACACCCGTTTAACGTCCCTCGCGGAGGACTAGTTAGTACATAATCATAGATTAGTACAGATATTACTCTACTGCCCTGTGTCTTGGTGTAAATTCACATGGGGACTCTCTGTTGTGCTATTGGATATTGTCAGGTGTTTAAATGGTGTTGCAATGGTCAGACTAGTTTTAAAAGGTAATTTTGTTAAATATGGTAGAAAAGGGGCTGCGTTTAAGTGGTTGGACCGAGATGACTGGTTGTTGGGGGTACAGGAAGGACAATTTCTGGTTCTACACTTTCTTTCTTGGGGAGACAATTTTCACGCGCCTTTTTATTGGTTTGTTTTTGAGAGATAGAGAGAGAGCGCGCACGTTCTTCTTCCTTTTCATATTGCTAATGGTTACACAGATGGTAATTATATGTATTAGTGCATTTTGGTCAGGAGGGATGTTAATGCTGAAACCCTCTAATTCGATCTGACCCTCATAGTGACAATGGTAATAGGTGTAGGTTAGCAATACAAAAGTTACAATTCAACGTCAAACGAAACAAGGCACAGGCATGCAAGGAAAAAACGTACACTACACTACAAGAAAACATCACCTACGCTACAGTAGGGGAAACAACAACAACAAATACCGTCACCATTCTCTTATTTATTTCTATTTTTGTCATGTTAGGAAGTCATGTCAACGGAGCCAGAGTGTACATATGGGAGAAAATGTTTACTAATCAAATTACAACAATATTTACACCTATAGGGGTTGAACTGTGGGTAAATTTGCCCACGTGCGCACTTACTGCGTCTTCCGATTCTGCGTGGAAGTATGTTGTCTGTGTGCTTTTCCCCTACCTTCCTCGTCGTTGCTGATTACAGCTTAAGAGAAGGAAAACGAGGGTCTCGCGGAACCTTGGGTTTTGTTACCTAGAGCGCTATTTGGTTGTAAAAGAATGATTAGAGCTTATCCATAGTGGTCGAAAGGGGCCAAGTGACATATGTATTGGGGGGGGGGACGTACCCTTCCGTCGTTTGAGTATTATTAGTCTTTATCTATTTATTTATTGCTGTAATTTTCCTATATATCTTAAAGCGCAGACGAGGAAACCGCGAACGTACGTTATAGACAGCTCCCTCATCTTTGCCTTGTTTATAGTATTGTTTATTTACTTTTTATGTATTGACGTCAACAAGGTGTTATTGGACACTGCACTGTAATGTACTACCAATCCAAAGTCAATTTGGACCCCAAATACAAATATAGGTTCTCGGCGTGTACATTACATGCAGTGTTTCTATATCTATTTATTTATTGATGCAATTTTCTTCTTGTCATTAGTACATAAGATAGCCATTATTAATTGGAATCTTTAAAAATACATATATCATGAATTGTTTACGGTACAGTTTTAGAACCAAATTAATTAATATTAGTATACTATTTTTCCTCAGAATTAAGCCCGTGGCCCGCATAACTATTTTATACAGGTAACTTACACTTATAAGGCCGGGATAATATGGTGAGGTATAGTTCGAGCCGGGCCCAGACGAGTGGCCATATGGACAACACCGAAGTGACCATCGTCCGAGACCCGCCCGTCATTAGTACATAAAGTTGCCATTATTGATCTGAGTTTTTTTTTATTTATTTTTGATTGATTTTAATTTTCCTATAGGGCCGGGATGATATGGTAAGGTTCAGTCCGGGCCGGGCCCAGACGAGTGGCCATATGGTGCACACCGAAGTTACCATCGTCCGAGACCCGCCCGCCATTAGTACATAAGATTGCTATTATTAATTTGAATAAATGAAGCAATATATAACTGACGATGTGTTGTTATTTCTGTCTACCGCTAATAGCCCAACGGAATATTATATTTTATCTAAGTAGCCCGTGTCGCGCAAAAATTTAAATACGTGCAGTCGCACAACAGAAGCGATTCCGCTTGGAGGCATCAACAGTGAGTCGCGATTAATGATAAGTGTGTTTTGTAGGCCGCTATTACCCCTGCACGTAGTTCTAGTCTCTGTTCAGCGTGTTTAGGGCATATAAAGAAAAGATGTTCAAACGTGTTATGAATGTTGCACTGGGGGCAGAGGACAGTTTTGTAATAGTTGCCGTTCAATCTAGTCACCCTTAGGCGCATGCGCGAGTAAGCCCTGTCCTCCCTTTTAATGGGACTATAGATGTTAATCTTATGGCTAGGGTTGGGTAATAGCGGTAAATTATGATTGGCGCAGTAAATTTACTATTTGTGATCCTGTCCATTATACGCTTTTTGGTTAATGATTGCAATTAGTTCTCGCGCGCTAGGCTTTAAATCAGAGTGTAGACCTTCATGGGAACATATTCTGGCAAGTTGGTCAGCGTTTTCGTTACCCGGAATTCCTACGTGACTCGGGATCCATACGAATTGGAGAGTGATATTGTTGTTTGCTAGTTTTGTGATTCCCTTTAATGTTGCATATATGAGGTCGGGACGCGTTTTCGATGATCCTGCATTAAGTGCTTGTAAGGCGCTGACAGATTCGGTTAATATCGCGTAGTTTGAGCGTTCATGAGTTTCAAGTTCGTTAAGCCACTTTATGGCGCTGTTTATATAGCTAGTTCGCAAGCAAATATAGACAGTTCTTTATTGTATTTTACCTTGCAATGATGTATAATGACATTTTTGGTTGATACACTACAAAAGCCGCGCCTGCTATTTCAAGTTCCTCATTTTTGCTACCGTCAGTGAAATAATTCCCATATTTATCTGTTACATAGTTTTGAGCTATAGAGCCACTGTTTGGGTCGTTGTCGGATTTTTTAATTAATGTTGTTAGATGTAAGTTAATATTTGGTTTTGATAGATTTCTTAAGCTAAAGTATGTAGGTTCCTGTGTTTTAATGTCAAAAGTCTCATATTATTTGCCTAGCTCGAGCACGTTCTGCGCGTACGGGAGACCACTTTTCTTTTTCCGTTTTTGGTAGGCCGGGTCCAAAGTAACACTAAGATTAATTGGGAGGTGAAGTCCCATAGATAGCGTGCGCGCGCGGTATTTTAGTTGGTTAATTTACCTTTGTTGACCCAGTTGTATCATTTCACATTCAACGTGCAGCAGAACGGCGCTTGTAGATTTACGTGTACCAGTTATAATTTTAAGTGCCGTATTTTGGATAACTTGTAATTTATTGAGTAATGTTTCACTGGCTGAATTGTATGCAATGCTTCCGTAGTTTATTTTTGCCCAGATAGTGGCTTTATAGATACGCATAAGGGATTTTTTTATCCGTACCCCAGTTGTTTCTTTGGATGCATTTTAGAAATTGAGGTCCTTTTGGCAGCGTACAACTAGTTTAAGTCTTTCCATGTTAAATATTTTTCAAATGTTATACCCAAAAAAGTAATGTTGTCAAGGAGCGGAAGAGGAGCACCACATAGAGTAAGTTGTAGGGGGTCGGGGGTTTTCTTAGATCGAGTTGCTTTACGTGCATTGGCCGCTACCTTTTGTGCACTGGCAGGGAATAAGATTGCTTGGGTTTTTGTGGGATTTATTTGGAAGCCATACGATGCGCTCCAGTTTTCTATTGCAGTTAGGGCTTTTTGGATTTTAGTAATTGCTGGATTCGGCGATTTTGATGTGGTCCATATTGCACTATCGTCTACAAAAAGTGATAAATTGATTAGATCAGTGTTATTTTGTGAATTATGTGCATAAATTTCTCTGTGTAGGGTGTTCATAGTCACGGAAAATAATATTGGAGATAGGACAATACCTTGGGGACAGCCGTTTATAGTCTCAACTGATTCTGAAGTCGCGTCATGCAGTCTCACTTTTTTACGCGTTGTAACAAAAGCTGCAAGCCAGTTGAGCATTTTACCCTCTATTCCTAACGTATTAAGTGTTTTAATGGCGTTTTCGTTCCATAGATTATCGAATGCGGCTGTGAGGTCTAAAAATACGGCTGCTACGGTTTGACCGAGATTTTGGGCTCTTTTAAGATCAGCTTCAAGGCGTACTTAATGATCTTCGCAAGAGTGGTTAGATCTACAGCCCGATTGGACTTCTGAGATTTTGTTATGTTTTTCAAGATACGCGCAGAGTCTCGGTTTTATCATTTTCTGCATTAGTTTGGTGAACGAGGTTAAAGAGATCGGCAGATATGAAGCTAGAGAGTCTTTAGGCTTATTGATTTTAAGGATCGGAATTATTGTGGCCTCGTGCCATTCATCAGGAAGAGTACCTTCAGACCATGATTTATTATAAAGGGCAAGTAATTCTTGTTTCCCCGAGAGTGGAAGTTGTTTAAGTATCTTATAATGGATGTAATCGTCGCCCGGCACGCCGTTTTTGCATGTAAGAAGAGCTGATTCGAGCTCGAACAGGCTAAAATGAGCATTGTATGTGTGCGTTTTTTCCTCCGTAAGAGATTGTAACCAGATAGTAAATTCATTTTTTGTTTTTATTTTCTTCGCAATAAACGTTTCAGAGTAGCCTTCGTCACTGCTTACTTTTTGATAGTGTTGTACCAGGGCAGAAGCTTTATCAGCGTTAGATACAAGAACTTCGTTGTTAACCCGAAAGATAGGTGTATTAGTAGGGGATCAGCCTTGCATGCGCTTAACTTGATCCCATAGTTCTTTGCTAGTTGTTTTACGTGAGAAATTATTACAAAATTCGTTCCAGCTTTCTAATTTTGCCTTTCTTAATACTTGTTTAGCACTTTTGCGGGCTTCCCTATTGTTGTCATACTTAGGTCCGATTCTGATTCGGATACATGTTCTTCTACATTTTTCACAATATTTAATGGCGTCTGTGCATTCTTGATTCCACCATGGTACAGACCGTTTGATTTTTTTAGGTTTTTTGCTTACAGTGATTAAGTTATCAAGCGCAGTTTTAAGTTTTGTTATATAGGATTTAAAGTAAGAGTTGGTGTCAGTATTATCTACATTAGGAAGGAACTCATTATTACACTGAGTTTTAAAGTTGTTCCATTGTTCAGGTGTGGCTTTGTGTATTTTCCATTTGTGTTGTGTGGACTGAAGGGTATTCTCTATTCTTGTCTTAATGTTTATAATGATTGGAAGATGGGCACTTCCAAACGAGTCGTCAATGACATTGAAATTGCTTATAGCTTGAAGATGGGCTGAGGTAAGGGCTAGATCAATCGCGCTGTCGGTTTGATCTTCGCGATCAGACAATCTCGTTATTTGACCGTCGTTAAGGAAGTTTATGCTGTTATTGTTAATTAATTTTAAGAGATTTTCAGAGTTATCGTCGCATCGTGGATCACCCTCGGGGTTCCAGCAGGGGTGTTTTAGATTGAAATCGCCAACAATAATATTATTCTTTCTATGGTCAACTGAATGGAAAATTTGTGCATAGTTTCACAAGTATTATCTTTAGTTTGAGCATATACGCATTGAATGCGGAATGATTGGTGCTTAGTCAAGTACAGTGTGAGGGCACACGATTCAATGGGGGCAATCCTGATCAATGTTTATTTTAGTAAAGGAAATGCCCGATTTTACATATATTGCTACACCAGTGCCTATACGTTTTCCTCTTTGTTCACCTCTCACAGGTTCTTGATATCCTTTTTAATGAACTTGTCTGTGGTTACTTTTGTAGTTCGTTTCCTGGAGACATAATACATGCACTTCGTTGTTATTAACATAATTATAAAGCTCGCACATTTTTGCATTTGAGTTATGAGTAACCCCTCGGGCGTTCCACGACATAATTGTATGGCTGTTAATATTATGAGTATGAACTGTCGCAGACATTGGGAGTTTGGTGTGTTAAATTGACCTTGCGTACGGGCTTAAGGCTACTGGACTAACTTTATATATTCCGTACGCGTGGCGAAAGAAGACCGGAAACGGCGGTGCAATCGCGTGTCCTTTGCGGAGGCTATGGCGCATGATCGGGGTCGAGCTGTTACGGGCCATGCGCAGCCGGTTTCTATGTATATTGAAGGGAGAATACGCGGGGTGGTCGGATATCCTGTGTCGTTGCTGATGATGGCTTTGTTGCCTAGGTTGTTGTTGTTGCCTTGTTTGTTGCGGTGATGGTATAGGGTTGAGCATTTTTTCAGGGTGATCTGAAGTTTTTGAGCTGGAGGGTAGCTTATGCTGTTGTTGTTGCTGTTGGCGGAATGTATGTTCAACATTTTTTGTGGCTACATTATTTGTGTTTGATGTTGATGCCGGTTGTTCGGGCGGAGTAGGAGTGGTATGCTCAATATCATATTGCGCCTCATTTTCGGGGAATTTGTTTTTAAGTATGGACACAATTTCTGTTTCAGATTTACCTACTAACTGTTTAGCTATTTGGGCAAGATTGGGTCGCTTATTTATAGCTTGAAGGTTATTGATGTATTGATTGGTAACCTTTAAGTTTTTGCTGTTGATAGTAGATTGGTATTTGAGATAAATCGGACACCCCTTATACGCCGCGCTGTGCCCGCCGCCACAGTTTGCGCATTTCCTAGAGTGCCTGGTAGTGCAAGACGCGTTCAAATAATTCCTCGCGCAATGTGGGCACTTCGCGTTATTGTTACAAACATTGGACGCATGGCCGAACATCTGGCATTTAAAGCATCGAAGAGATGCTAGGAGCGCGGGCTTAACATTGTGGCCTAGTATATTTGTTGGGGCGTTTTCCGTCTTGAATGTGACCGTAATGACATTGTTTTTAAGACCATTATTGACTGCTTCTACGTTTGATTTGTTTTTTGATCGTTTTTTAATTTGTCTATATCCGTGCTTTTGGGAACTTGGATGACACCCCTTGCAAGTTTAGTTTGAGCAATTAGCTTGAAGTCAAATCTATCAAAGGAGAAATGTTAAGCTTGATTGAGTGCGTCGTCCCTAGTTTTGAAGAGGAGACCAGCTTTGGACTTTTTTAGGGGTCTTACTCTCTCAGAGCCTAGCAGTTTGATAAAGGCTTCCCCTATTGCCTTAACCTTCTCTCGCGGGAAGATCACTCCGACAGTGGTAAGGCAAAAGGTAAGCCATATTGCCGGGGCATGTTTATTGGTTTGGGAGCATGATGGCCCGTTGGAAGGGGGAGTAGTCTGATTCGTGGTCGATGGGGTTTTGGTCTTATTGTCATTAATTGTCTTGGGAGTCACGGTTACAGGGACGACTGGGGTTATTGGGGTGTCATCGGAAATACGCGTCGCTGAATACGGAGCGCCAGACTCGGAATCAATTGAGATGTCCCCGGTGCGGAACATTGCGCGCTTGATTTAAGGGGTTTCCGTCATTAAGGTGTCCTTACTGGAGAACGGCTTCTTCATTCTCCTGAAAGCTGTCTTAAATTGCCCAGACATAGTAATGATAGGAAGTGCGGTAAGGTTTGATTTAGAATAATACGTGTACGGTAGTCGTTTTTCTTAAGTTTATCTTAATTATTATTTCCCTTGTAAAATCTCAATCCTGTTTTCCTTAAGCTGTTTGCATGCAATGGAATGAAGCAATTGGGTACTTATGTCTTCGATTGCGCCGCTCGCACAGTGTTTGGATTTAAGTTGACTGAGGAATACTTTGTTCTTTACGTGCGAGGTGTTAATTATTTATCAATTATTTGCGGTTCGATAGAGACTTCGCGAGTAGTCTAATGATTTCCGGTCTTTTCTCCCCCTGGACGTTTCTCCCCTGGTCTTTTCTCCTCACAAACCGTAGTCTTTTCTCCTCCCAACAATTTTTTTTATTATCTGTATATTTAGGTAGGAGAAAATGAAGTATGTGATTGACGAATGGTTAATGAAGGAGCATTTTAGTATATATATATATAATATATATATATATATATATATATATATATATATATATATATATATATATATATATATATATATTAATCAGTGAGTAGTGTTATTTTTAATTATATTTTGTTATAAGTCTATAAGACTATGAACATATTATTTTAAGTTGATTTAAACTAATTAAATTAAAATTGATTGTTAGTTATTCTTGCATATTTATGAAATGATCAAAAGATGTTGTTTTTCACACCTTCTTAATATGTTGATATGTACTTCAGACTGATTGAACTGTTTGATGTCTAGTTATTAAAGACACAATTTAATTAAATTATCACATGTATGATTGATCTGGAACATTGTTGGTTGATAATTAAATAATATAAAAAGGGTACAAATATTTAAAATTTCATTAACTGTTTTACAAAACTAAAAATTGTTTTTGATTTATATCATAGTATTATGAGTAAAAAATGATGATTTCAAACAAAATAAAATAATTAGTAATTGTGTTGTGTTTCTGTTTCTGTTTAAAATATATTTAAACTTTTATTAAATGTTTTTCAAAACTAAACATTGTTTTTGCTGTATACCATATTATGAATAAAAATTGATGATTTGAAATAAAATAAATTAATTTGTAATTATGTTGTGTTTCTGTTTAATGATCAGTTAAAATGAGCTAAGATGTTGATTGGCACACTCTTTCAAATAAAAAAGGATGATACATTCCAACGGATGACACATTCCACCCATGTAATTAAGCAAGAATTTTTCACAAGAATGTCTTAGGGATTCAAATTTATATTTTACAGTTTGGAAATATTTATTATGCCCCCCTTCGAAGAAGAGGGGGTATATTGCTTTGCTCATGTCGGTCGGTCTGTCGGTCGGTCGGTCTGTCGGTCCGTCCACCAGGTGGTTGTCAGATGATAACTCAAGAACGCTTAGGCCTAGGATCATGAAACTTCAAAGGTACATTGATCATGATTGATCATCATCGCAGATGACCCCTATTTACTTTGAGGTCACTGGGTCAAATGTCAATGTCACGGTGACCCGAAATTGTAAAATAGTTTCCGGATGATAACTCAAGAACGCATACGCCTAGGATTATGAAACTTCATGGGTAGATTGATCATGACTTGCAGATGACCCCTATTGATTTTGAGGTCACTAGGTCAAAGGTCACGGTGACCCAAAATAGTAAAATGGTTTCCGGATGATAATTCAAGAACGCATACGCCTAGGATCATGAAACTTCATGGGTAGATTGATCACGACTTGCAGATGACCACTATTGATTTTGAGGTCACTAGGTCTAAGGTCAAGGTTACGGCGACCCGAAATAGTAAAATGGTTTCCGGATGATAACTCAAGAACGCATTTGCCTAGGATCATGAAACTTCATAGGTAGATTGATCATGACTCGCAAATGACCCCTATTGATTCTGAGGTCACAAGGTCAAAGGTCAAGGTGACCCGAAATAGTAAAATGATTTTCGGGTGATAACTCAAGAATGCTTTTGCCTATGATCATGAAACTTCATAGGTGCATTGATCGTGACTCGCAGATGACCCCTATTGATTTTGAAATCACTAGGTCAAAGGTCAAGGTCACAGTGACAAAGAACGTATTCACACAATGGTTGCCACTACAACGGACAGCCCATATGTGGGGCATGCCTGTTTTACAAACAGCCCTTGAATTAAATTCAAAATTAATAATCAATATTCAAAATTTGGGTTGCTACACATTTAAATCACACACTTATTTTAGCAATTTATTTCAATTTCTATCATTCATTGTGTGATCTAAATCTTTAGCAGTTTAACTCAATAAAAATTATTCACTTGAATAATCTAGTAACTTTTTGCATTTTGTGCATAAATTCTTCGGCAGAATAAAAAGAAGCTTAGAATATGTTAAACATAAATGTACATACTGAATTCAAATTAATGTATTGATTTATTTTGAAATATAATTCTTAGTTACTTTATTGTTAATATTTTTTAAGTATTGGCTAACAATATAAAGAAGTGAAACTCCAGCTGCTGGAGCAGTATTGAATTTTCATTAAAAACAATTAGTTGGTCCTTTATTTAAGGCAAGTGACCGATTGCCCTAACAGTACAAAACAGCACAATATAGCACAATACAAAACCAACATAAATGTCTATTAAAATGTTAAAAAAAAGATACAACATAATTAAACTAAATTTCAAATAAAGACTGTTTAAATAAATTTAACATTATAATGTTGAAATGACATAAACACACTCAATCTATTTAATTGTCAAATAATGAAAATGAAGCAATGATAAACTTCCTTTCTCTGATGAGCTTGATTGATCACTGATTGAAATAACATTGATTATTCAATCAGTGACTAATCAAGTATATCAATCGAGGTGTTAAAACTAGCAGATTAATCCCCAGTATGAAATATGCTGGGAGGAGAAAATACTATGGTATTAGGAGGTGAAAAGACTAGGGGGAGAAATGTCCAAGGGGGAGAAAAGACCAGGGGGAGAAAAGACCGTACACCAGTCTAATAGGTCTTAATTGAGAACTAAATAGGGCCCTTTTGATTGGTTAATTAGTAAAGCGGTAATTCGTAGAAAACAGATGGTCCCTGTTTTCGCGTTCTAGTTAGTTTACTTTCGGTTATTAGCGGTTTGATGAATGATTCTCGAGTAGTCGAATAGTAAATGGTATCTACTTCTAATTGGTCTTAGCTTAATAGGGGTCTTTGGGTGCTTAATTGGTAGTGCGGTAATTGGTAGTAAACAGAGGGTCCCTGTTTTCGCGACAATTGCAAATTGCAAGTGCTAATTGTTAGGAGATCTCTAATCCTAATGAGCTTAGGTTTTTATACTGTAAAGGTTTTTTTTACATTACACTTAAAGCGCTTATTCTGTATCTTATTTTCTTATTCAATAGCTTTTCTTAGAATATTGTATGTAGATTAACTTAATACAATATTGAATTGATATATAACCATGTATTATACTGTGTTCTTTTGTTTAAAATTTAAAAGTACACTCTAATGAAAAACTTTTGAAATTGACGTGATTAACTTTTAAATGTTAAATTGGCTAGATTCTTATCTCAGATAATTTCACAGTGCTATTACAGTAAAGACATTAAAATACTAATCGATTACTATCTTTCGAAATACGGACAAAACCCCTCCCGGATAAAAACCCTCCCGTCATTTTCATAGGGGGCGGACGAAAACTCTCTCATGAATAAACATGGGCGGACAAAAACCCTCCCATGAAAAAAACGGGGGAGGACAAAAACCCTCCCATGAAAAAACGGGACCGGACAAAAACCCTCCCGTAAAAGAAACACTTAATGTTGCATTCATTAATCCGATAAAATTACCCATTGTGTGTATTGTGTATTGTGTTTTGAGGGGAGTGAAATTGAAAGAAAATATGTATCCATTAACTGTAAACATTCCGCATCCTAATTTGCATATATATCCGATAATCCAATATAATACCAACATCAATTAAAACATAAAATGAGGCCATTTATAGACAAGTGAATTTAAATTTAGATTGAATGCAATACGATACCAGTGCAACGTTTAATCGCATCATACGCTCATTAATGCAAAAAACGTGCTTTCCGGGAAGTTTCTGACAACTTTGCGAAAATGAAAGTAAAATTCTGTTAACAACTTACAATTCGTTAGCATGTAACTAATTTGTCTTAATTACTTATTTAATTTAGCTTTGACTGTAACGTTTTCGATTGCATTTTTGCAGACAATATATAAAGCATACTGTAGTGTCAAATATGTCAATGATTCGGTTATTTAGGCCCACTAATCAGCTAATCATAACAATTAACTAGTTAGTGGCATACAATAATATGTATCAAAATAGCAAACTGTGAATCTGCAACTGCTGACAAAAACCCTCCCGTGAAAGCAATTAAACACCGACAAATGTAATTGCTTCACACATTGTTGCATTCAGTAATCCGCAAAATGTACTCAAAATAGCAAACTGTGAATCTGCAACTACTTTTAGTTATAAGTAGTTTAATCACAGAATCACTCCACTGAACACCCAGTCATCTGTGCCCAGCATCCAACGCCCCTGGGATTCTGCGCGTACTGATAACCGTGTGCCCTCTAAGGGACACTCCACAGTCCAATAACCATAGTAGGACCACAGCAGACAGCAACCATAGCCATTAGGCCAGTGGGGGGACAGAACCCTCATCCAACCTGAAAGTAAACACCATAAAATTAGGAACTTTAAATGTTAGCGGCATCAAGAAAAGACTAAATTACCAGGAATTCACTGATTTCATAGGTTGTTATGATATATTTTGTATCTGTGAATCTCACACTGATACACACGATATTATAAAGATAAATAACTATGATTATTTTGCGAACCATAGAAAGCAAGAATATAAGCGCAAGTCTGGTGGCATTGGTATATTTGTTAAAGACAAGCTTGTACCCTCAATTAACATTTTAAAGTCAAATTGCGAATATGCCCTTTGGATCTCTATTGATAAATCTCTTACGATGCTTGACGAAAATATTGTCATTGGTGCTGTATACGTCCCACCCGAAAACTCTAAATTTTTTAACGACGATGAATTTATGACCTTTGAAAATGAAATCTCCCAGATATGTAGTGACCATAAATACGTAATTCTTGCAGGTGATTTCAATGGCAGAGTAGGCAGCATGAAAGATTACATAACCACTGACCCACATTTAAATGACATTTTCGATATCGATGACGACATACAGAGTCAACTAGACAAATACAAAACTCTTGAAAAATTATCCGTCCCACTTGCCCGCACCTCTCAAGACCATCGAACGAATGCACATGGCCTCCGTCTTATACATGTAGACTTATGTAAGAACAACAACATTTTCATTCTAAATGGTAGACTAACCTCTGGAAATAATCACGATATGCTTACATTCAGAAATAAATCCACAATAGACTATGTTATTGCCTCATCTGATTGTTTCTATTTTGTTTCGGAATTTCAAATCATTGAAACTGACCTAATATTCTCGGATGGCCATAATGCACTCTCATGGTCAATAAATATATCACATAGCAATCATCCAAATATAACTCCAAAAAGTAAAACTTACACCAATCAAAAACCAAAATGGAAACCTGATCTCGCCAGCCAATTTGTTAGCAATATCAACCCTAATGCGATTGACCAAATACTTAACCAAATGGATACTTACCCCAAATCGCAGCAGACCATAGAGCACATAACTGATGAGCTGCAATCAGTCTTCCATCAAGCATCCACCAGCACCTTCCCTGAAAATAAAACACATTTTCAAAATAACCA
The DNA here is from genome assembly GCF_020536995.1 of Dreissena polymorpha. Lineage (NCBI taxonomy): Eukaryota > Metazoa > Mollusca > Bivalvia > Myida > Dreissenidae > Dreissena > Dreissena polymorpha. The sequence continues at coordinate 38,246,913 of NC_068360.1, forward strand.
TTCAGCTAACAATAAACCATGGTTTGGTCCTCAATTTTTCAAAGCACGCAAAAAGTATCACACTGCCAAAAAAATTTATAATAGCAACAAAACCACATTTAACAAAAAAGAAATGACGAACGCCAGCAAAAAATACAAACAAACAATGAACCACCATATTAATGCAAACAAACAAAACATGTCAAACAAACTTCGATCAATGTCCGACAAAAACCCCAAACAATATTGGTCATATCTTAACAAACTAAAACCAAAATCAAAAATCACAGCTACACCAACTCTAGAAGAATTACAGGAACACTTCAAAGAACTAAATACAAACACTATCAATGACAACCGTTTCAATGACACAAACGACCAATCACATTATACAAGCACCACACTTAATTCCACAATCACCAAAGAAGAAATAGAAAAATGTATTTCAAACCTTAAAAACTCAAAAACTCCTAGCCCATTTGACAACATTCTTAACGAATACATAAAGTCCACAAAACATCTACTTATGCCTGTTTATTGCAAACTATTTAACTACATACTAGAACCCGGGTTCATCCCACAAAGTTGGCTCAATGGAATTATAATACCCATATTTAAAAACAAAGGTGACCCTAAAGATCCTAGTAACTACAGACCCATAACTATCCTCAGCTGTCTTGGCAAACTTTTTACTTCAATACAACAGATTAACTAAGTTCTTTAATGAAAACAATATCTTAGATGAAAATCAAGCTGGCTTTAGAAAAGGCTATTCCTGTTCTGATCACATATTTACACTTCACTCACTAATTGAATTAATGAAAAAAAAAGAAACAAAAACTTTACTGCGCATTTATTGACTTCTCCCAAGCCTTCGATAAAGTCTGGCGGACTGGCCTCTGGCACAAACTAATCAAACAAAATATAACAGGTAAATTTCTCACTTTAGTTCAAAACATGTATAGCAACATCAAATCTAGTATCTCACTTAACAGTAACATATCTGAACCATTCATATCAGAAATTAGCGTAAGACAAGGTGAAAACCTGTCCCCTCTCCTGTTTTCCCTCTTCCTTAATGATCTGCAAACACATATGCACCTCCAAGGCTCAAACGGCATAGAACTTACAAATCCTGAAGACCTAACTTTGTGGCTAAAACTACTTATATTACTTTATGCTGATGACACTGTTATCATTTCTGACTCAAAAACTGACTTCCAAAATAGCTTTAACATTTTCCATGATTACTGCGAGAATTGGCATTTAAAGATAAACCTCAGCAAAACTAAAATTATAATCGTCGGTGCTAGACAACTTCAAAACTTTCATTTCACACTAGGCATCCATCCCATAGACATAACTGACCGTTACCACTACCTAGGGATAACACTCTCCAGCAATGGCTCTTTCCTAAACGCAAGAAAACACCTAGCTGAACAAGCAACAAAAGCAATGCACCTATTATATATCAGAGCAAACAACGTAGAACTTCCCATAGACTTAATCCTTAAACTTTTCGACCACACAGTGCTACCAATTTTAACATATGGTTCAGAAATATTTGGTTTTGAAAACATAGACGTTTTGGAGAGAGTACACAACAACTTCCTCAGAAAAATTACTAAAGCCAGAAAATCTACTCCTATATATTTTCTATACGGTGAACTTGGCAGGCATCCAATTGCAATCAATATTAAAACTCGTATGATCTCCTTCTGGTGTAGAACTCTTCAAGGCAAAGAACAGAAAATATCACATCAGATTTATAAGTACATGATGAACCTCCCAAACTCAAATTTTAAATGGTCAAACAAAATAAAAGAAATACTCACATCAGTTAACCAAAGTAGCATATGGGATAATCAGTTTCAAATAAACCAAATTAATATCCACCGCTTAGTTAAATCACAGTTACTAACTCAGTTCAAAACCCAATGGCACCACCAATTACAGCAAACACACAAAGCACAAATATATACCAGCTTCAAGCAATCACCATCCCTTGAAAACTACCTTATTAAACTCACCAAAAAAGAATACATTTACCTATTCCAATTCAGGACTGCTAACCACTGGTTTCCAGTCGAGACGGGCCGATACGACGGAACCCCATTTGAAGATAGAGTCTGCAGGCTATGTAATTCGGGTCAGGTTGGCACCGAACACCACTACCTCCTTAACTGCGATTTCTTTAATACTGAAACAGAACAATTCTTAGGTAATGACACACATAATGCTTCCCTTAGCTCATTCTTATCATCAGAATCCGTACCTTTACTTAAAAATACAAGCAAATTTATACGCTTTATATTCAGTAAATTTAAACGCTAACAAAGATTCAATACAAGTACACATTTGTTTATAAATACAAATGCCACCAGACCACCAAATTATAGTATATGTTCTACTACAGTGCACTAATTGATTGTTAGTTTTTGTTAAGTCTCGATCTAATGCGTTATTATGTACTTGGAAATGAATTTCATTTCAAAACCTGTATAGCCATCCTTTTTATTATTAATTAGGGCACATTATTGTCTAAATAGTCTCCCCTTAATGATAATAACTACATTACTGCTTCTTCAAAGAGTCTACTTTTTTCTTACATCCGTTTACTACTGTATAATCTGTGGTTACCTACTTGAAATTGAATAAATTCAATTTACATGCCACATTCTCAGTCGTATGTACATGTATGCTTTACCGTTATAAACATTAATTGTTAAGCATGAGGAACATTTATGCGTATAAGTTATATTTAATTACTTGTTAATACTTAGTATGTGTATCAGTGTGAGAAATGTACATAAATTTGCTATATTCTTAATTTCATTCGCTAGTTGATGATTGTATTATATTAATTCGGTTGGGTTTTTCTAATAATGTTATATATCATGAGGAACATTTATGCTTATAAGTTATATTTAATTACTTGTTAATACTTAATATGTGTATCAGTGTGAGAAATGTACATAAATTTGCTATATTCTTAATTTCATTCGCTAATTGATGATTGTATTATATTAATTTGGTTGTGTTTTTCTAATAAATATATCATGACTATGTGTACTTTCGCATCATTTTGATATGTTAAAAATATGTACATATATTTATTTGCTTTTCATGATCATGGCTTCTAAAACAAATACTTCCTCGGAAAACCGGCCAAAAATTTATAGAATAAATTGCAATAATAATAACCAGTTTATAACTTATTACAATTTCCTTTTGCTAGTGATTTTTATAATTCTGTACCATTTCTATCTACAAATTTGTGTTTTGTTTTAAATAGCCGACTTCTACCACCAGTATAATAGAAAGTTGACTGTAGTTACCTACTTGAAATTAAATAAATTCCATAAATTCAATTTACATGACACATTTTCAGTCCTATGTACATCTATACTTTACCGTTAAAAACATTAATTGTTAAGCATGAGGAACGTTTATGCTTATTTAATTACTTGTTAATACTTAAAATGTGTATCAATGTGAGAAATGTACATAAATTTGTTATATCCTTTATTTCACTCGCTAACTGATAATTTATATATCATGACTACGTCTGCTTTTGCATCATTCTGATATGTTAAAAATCTGTACATATATTTATTTGCTTTTCATGACCCTGGCTTCTTAAACAAATACTTTCTCGGAAAACCAGATAAAAAAAAAATCATTGAATATATTGCAATAATAATAATATCAGTTTATAACTTATAACACGGAGTGTATATTGACAGGAGATGAATCGAGAATTTGACCCTTACTGTAGTAAATTCAATCTTATGCAAAAACTATTCATCCGATTTTATTGGTTTATACGTTATCTTGTTGCTTATTAATTCCTCTTTCAAAAAATATAACTTTTAGTATATTCCCGTTGTTATTAATGGATTTATAGCGAGTTAAACACAAGAAATACACATTTTATGTTTTACCACCGCGCGTTTTAACGTGTTGTGGCTATCGATCTTTTACGATTAGCGTACAGCGAAGCGCCGAGGTTATACATTTTGATGTACCCACTCACGTCTTTTGTTAAATTACAGTTTCATTTCTCGGCCGATTTTGACAATTTATATATCATTAGAAAGCTTACGTTACGTAGTAAACAGATACATCAATATATATTAAGGTTTTTCTTCTGATTTCGACAGCCCGGCGAGTTATAACTTTAACTTTTGCAAATATCATACCGTTTTGGAGTTTTAGAATCTAGATTTACGGTTGACATGTTCGTACTTAATACCAATTTGTAGCGTTTATAATTGGAGTTCAGTTTTAAAAATTACATCTTGCTTAGGAGAATAGAATTCTGTATACGATAGAAAAAAAAATGTTTAAAAACGATTTAAAAACGAAAGTAATTAAGGAATGAAGGCGGGAAAATTAAGCGCGCGTTCCTAACGCACTGAACTGATGCTACGGTCTTGGCGATTATGCTTTTGTTTAGAAACCGGCCATTGAATTTCTTTTGCCATCTTATTATATTTTTTATGGAATATATTGTAGTATTTTGTTCACGAAACATATCAATAAAGCTTATTATAAATGAATCTTAATAAATTAACGATTTCAGCTCTTGTTTATAACACAGAAAGGGTGTTAAATTTATGATGAAACAGCGTTTATAGCGGACCCTCTCGATATTATTCGGCTTTGCATGCATACTTGCAATAAAATGGGTGTCAAAAACATTCATCGTTTGCTATTTATTATCAGCAATGTAATTATGTATAATTATTTGAAATGTTATTTACCTTAAATTATCAATTTATTAAAGATTCTTGAAAATCACGGTCCGTGTTACGCGGGTCATTTCGTATTTTGACATCAGGGCACAATGTCCAACTATTGAAAATCAGATTTTTTTTCACCGGGACGATGACGGCTTGGATTTAGACAGGCAGACAGATAGTTTATTCAGACTTAAACAACAGTACATCGTCTTCAACTCAAATATATAAATTATTTTTAGACGAATTGTTAGGTGATTACACATACACGCAAATGTTGGTTACTAATTACAAGCTCGTAATTATGAAAATTGTTTATCATCTGAAATTACGTATTGGTGTAAATGCCCTTGTATAGCATTAGTATATACATCCAGCATTAAAATCATGTAATTTATTATCGTATATGTTTTTCTTTTCGCGGTATTTAATTCATGTGTGCGAATTATCGTTTTGTTTTTAATAAGCCGACTCATACCACCATTATAATAGTAAGTTGACAAAAAATCACCTCTTGATACCGCTTAGGCCTTACTCATTCCTTTTGCATGCAGTACATACAATTTGCTTAATCCTAACGGTATCTATTGTGTCCTTGAGATGAACAGCTATCATGGCCTCGGGTTGCTCCGACATTATCCATTCGCCCATTGGCAAATTTCATTGTGCGGGTGCAGTCGAGCGAATAAATCACGAAAAAATATGTCTGCAACTATTCCGAATACAGAAATTAAAGCTACCAACTGCAAGTTGCACTATCGCCTTAAACGCACTGTTTTAACCTGCACTTTTTAAATAAACATTTTACTTTCCTGAAAACTGCTATCGGTAACAGCGCGTGCAAAGTTAAGTGACGTGTGAACAAGACAACCCCGCATAATTAAGGCTAAAGATCACTAATAATATTAGAATCCTCGACAAATTAGGCTACACAATTACGAACCGTTATTTCATTCTCATGCATTGCTCACTATGTATGATAATTTGGTGTTTTTTGTAATTGATTAACTTTTCCCACATTCTCGTAGTCAATATCTTTATATATGCTCATTATGAATACCCCCACCCTCGCTGGATAATATGTGCTGGTGTTGCTAAATTATCGGAAGTCAAAATATTGTTATAAAAATTGTACTTTGTTATATTGCCCTTATTGTATATGTTATATACTTGGGTGAAAATAAAAGTTCTGTTCTGTTTTGTTCTGTTCAAATCAATTAAAAGCAATTTAACGCCGACAAATGTATTTGCTTCACATAATGTTGCATGAATTAATCCGAAAAAATCACTCAATGCTGACAACATTTGTTCAAAATATCATACTCTGAATCTGCAAATATAAAAAGCAATTTCTTTGTGTAAAGGCACACAAGTGTCTACAATGTTTGTTTTTGTTTATCAATTGATTATGCTTATTTGTCAATGTATGTTACATTATACTGTCTAGACTTCATAATACTTGTTATAAAACGAAATAAAGAATGTCTTGGGAAGCCTGTGTCCGCCTCTGGTTTTTTTTTTGCGATGATGACTAAAAAAGAAACACGACTTTGATGTTCTTAATGCACTGGCCGGCGCACAATTTGATATTTTATATATTTTATATAAACACCCTACCTGTTACTCATACTAAGTAATCAAGAATATCGTAGTTCTTATCATTCTAAGTAATAATACAAATCTTAGTTCAAACATATATAATTGACGTCAAATGGGTGAAAAATAACAACTTTTCAATTAGGAAATATTTTAATTAGTCAATATATAGTGTAATGATACCTACTGAAGTGAAGTCACTATTACAAAAAATAAATATCTCGGATAACCGACAACAAAATACAAATGTCGGAAATGACATTCGGAAATGACCGATTTCGGATTAAAAATTCATAAATAATTGTTGATAGTTGAATTCGTGGCTCAGATCATGGGAGGGTTTTTGTCCGGTCCCGTTTTTTCATGGGAGGGTTTTTGTCCTCCCCCGTTTTTTTTCATGGGAGCGTTTTTGTCCGTTCCCGTTTATTCATGGGAGGGTTTTCGCCCGGCCCCTATAAAACTGACGGGAGGGTTTTTATCCGGGAGGGGTTTTGTCCGGCATTCCTATCTTTCGCGTTCTTTTTTCAAAGGATATTACCAAAGATATATTTCTATTAAGTATAAACCATGTCTTGCTGTTATCAATTAAAAGAATCTCAGGTAATCTAAATCGAGGAAAGAATTTGATAATGTTAAAGTCACTTATTTTTAGAAAAGTTGGTAAAAAAACTTACTACTTTTCCGTAGCCCTTCTTTTTCCCTGTTTCTACCGATTTTATCCACACAATTATCACTGAAATATTACCTTTCCTTCTAACACTGGAGCACTTGCTTTTAAATTATACACTTAGATTTAAATATATTCCATTAATTAATTAAATAATTTTCCTTCCTGCACTGAAGCACTTTATCGCTAATTACGTTTTTATTTAACTCCACTATTCGCCATCAATTAGAAGATCCTATAAGACCCTAAATTCGATTTATTATTTCCAAATTAATTTCACTATTAATCCAATTTTATTTTATTAATCCAATATTTCCAAGATAATCCGCTTAATTTCACGACCTTACCTAACGCAACGAAAATGCCGAGGTGCGAAGAAATACGTCCAAACGCCGCGAGATGAGCGACACGAATGAGAAACACGTATATGGCTCAATAACAGAGGTCTAGATAAACATACCATGTAAATGAGCATGTAAATGAGCATGTAAATGAGCCACGCAGGCTAATACTTTCCGCTTTGATGATAGTTTCTATTTCTAGAAAGCCTCTTCTTATTAAAAAATAATATTAGGCGGAAAGTGTCGTCCAAGATTAGCCTGTGCGGATTCCACAGTCTGATCTGGAACGTCACTTTTCGCACATACATTAAACCCCCTTTTCACAGAGCGAGGCTCATATACACAATTCATTTTTTAAAGGGATACAACTGTTAATTTCCTACACAACACTACGATGTGAACAATAGCCCAAAGGTAACTTCCAACACAACGGATTAATTCTATAAGGACAGAAAAGGCGATCTCGCTCTGAAAGCACCGACAATCCATCACACCCTTCCCATCTTCTTCCATCTCCATAAACGCTTTCTGCGTCATTGGCATCAGGATGTGCACTCGGTCGGGCGTCCGGTCAACCCGTACACTTTTCAGAAGCTCTGTCCGGAACGTCTTCTCCTCTGCGGACCGCTTGTCGCTGTCTTTCATGTGATCATATATTAAATCCCGGATGCAATTGCGCTCCTCGTCTTCCGTAGTGGGGAACTTCCGGAGCGACTTCTCCACTGGCCAACGTCGCGGTCTTTCGGGGACTGCTTGTAGTATTCCTTAATTGTGACAGAAGAACATGTCAGAGATTTCCTTGAATCAATGTTCAACTTGAAATAATTCATAAAGGGAGAACCATCAAATCTAATTAAATGTTTCTATTATAAAGTATTATCACGAACTGTTAATGTTAATGTTAATATTTACATAAATAATTAACATATTTAATGAACTGTTTATTTTACAACATACTTACACATGTTTTTGCACAATGTTCATTATAACAGTTACTGTAAGCACCACTCTCATAACGGTCTCTCTTAGTTGTTGCAGATCTGACTATGTGTCGCATGATGTATTCCGCACAGAATACAGAGGTTACAGAGTGGTGTTTATGCAATTATAAATTCGGATCTCAAAGTTGTTAACCATTTATTCGTCTATAATCATTACGTTATATTCATTAACAAAGTATCAGTTTTGAAAATAGAGAAACATCGAATATTTACACACTTTAAATTGTGGACCTTCGTTTTGACTGAATTAAAAAACCATGTAGAATTACAGCCGTAGTAGCCATAACAATCGTTAGGCTAGAACACTGTTTAAATTGTTTGTGCTTTTGAAACAGTTGGCTTAGAATTACTGTACGCACATACACTTATAATATTAGTTGTACTGAAAATTTGTAAATGTGATGAACACATATTTTTGTCTTACTGATAAGTTAAAATAAATTATAAATATTTTAACCGTAAGAACTCCGAGTAGGAGGCCACAATCGTTATGTCAAAACACGTTGTGTATCAATGTGTTATAAAACTACTAGAATTATCTAGAGTTTCTTTCGTCATTTAACACATTTTTATCATAACAGGTAAACAGCTAAAAGTTATATACTTATACGCGTTGTTTGGTAAAAGCTAAAATACATACGGAATATTACGCTAGTGAATTGTTCCAAGAGTTTGTATCACTCGAGTGGCTTGTGCGATGACGTATCGAGTGTGATGCGAAATAGCACAAGCCACAAGAGTGATACAAACTCTTGGAACAATTCACTAGCGTAATATTCCTTTTATTATATCCAACAACTAACGAAAACAGTTAACAAATGTATTTTTTACTTTAACAAAACTGACAAAACAATGACTTAAACGGTACGCCATAATTTATTTAAGACGCGTATGAATACAGTTTATGTAAATTAACGTGTAAACATTCGAACCGGGAAAACACAGGTTTCCGACACGCTTACCTTAATGCCATCGTTAATACAATTTTTATAACAATTAGGTTGACACATTTAATCCGATGTTTATAACAAAAACGTTTAAACGATATGCACTTCCACTTCTATCTTCCATGTCTTTATCGAAACTTAGTTTAAACCACACTATTTTATTGTATTCCTATCGAGATATACATTTATGCATGATAAACACACAGTCCAAAACACGTTTTTAACACATAGTTGACTGCTAAAAAACACAAGGTCCGACATGTCCTGACAGACCTTAGATAAAACTGTTGTGTTTTGCCACAACAATGACGTCACACGATGCACTACGTAATATATTTCGTAATAGGGTATGTAAGTCTCGTCATGTGACTACCGATATTTCTATTTTCGGTGCGTGTAATGTGACGTCATTAAATGGGTCGAAGTAGTCCGGCTAGTATGGTAATACGGAATTGGAAACAGCGAGTAGCGTAATACGAGATTTTTTATTTCAACGATTGATACAACCTGTATTTTGTTAAAAACATTAAACATGTATATAATAAATATAAATATTGAGCAGTCTTCTTGTTGATGCTCTGTCAGCTGCTAAGACACACTAATGGAGCTGGCGTTGTTGCACCTTAGCCGAGTCTGAATGTTTTAATCAGTGTTTGTTTTCTTAACTAAAAATGTTATTTTTTCTTAATGACGGAGCTTCGATATTAATTCGACAAGTATACAATGACAATGAAATTGTAGTTTTAAAATTTTGATTGATTAAAAAACTTGCCAAATTGTTGGAATTGTGTGTTCCAATCCAAACTGACGAAAACGAATATGGTAACTTATAATCTTTCGAAGGATTTATTAGTTCTATTTCAATTGATGTTTCTTGAAATATAGATTATGAAGACATTGAACACACATTTGACTTTGAGGTTCAACTTGAATGTTTGTTTCAGTAACATTTTCGAACTTATCTTCCACGTCGAAACAAACCACGGCGGAAACTCGGGATGGGACCTCAGCCTGCTTGAAACAACACAAGTTAGCTTTGGAGTGGAAACAATTAAAATTACTACATTATCCATAAGAAGAAGAAACTATTTCTTCTTAACTATGTTCAGAGTCAAATTTAAAGACACTGGGTTTTCACATGGACTTAATATGATATGAAGTGTTTGATCATAAGTTCTAACATTTGTCAACAATAAGAATATTTGATACTTATATTAACTGTATTGCTTTGTGCCTAAACAAAAATAAATTGTAATCATGTTATAGTACTTAAATTGAGTTATGCAATGTATATTCTATTTATTTGGTTTTCATTTTTTTATTTTATTTTAACTAGTATATTGTGATGCTGGACTCAGGGCAAGCTTTGGATTGACTTTTAACCGTTTAAAACTCTCCCCCAAATAATGCTTTGCATCGACTCTTTAAAGCGGTCGACCCCAGCATTAATTATGTTCATGAAAAATATCGATTTAAATACATCATCTAATTTCATAAGCAACTTGTTAATGTCTTTATATAAATAGCTCATAGTTGTTCTACCGATAATACGTTGGTCACAGCATGTGTATATCACTTACTTCTCGTAAAAACTGGAAATCAAACGCTATCCAAAATACAAATGGCAAGCGCAGGTCGCCGTGGCGTAGCTCCCCTTTTCCGCCTAGCGACTTGGAGCTCCTTGGCGCGATCTTTAAATATCCACAAAGACACTAAGCACTGGCTCTATCCGTGAAATGACTTGCGAACGTTTTAATAAGCCTTAAGCCTCCTATACAATCAAGCTGAAATAAAAGGACTTAACTACCTAAACTAAGCTCACCTTACATCACACTATTTTTCTTAAATACACGTTATGAAATCACAAAGATTTATGTTCGAACACGTTATGGTTGTTGAAGACGAATGGAATCGGATAATTTCGGGTAATATCGAGTTCATACAAAACGTATCGGTTTCTGTACGAATATTGACGGATATTGTCAAACGGTTATTGATATAAAAATATCGTATATTCTAACCATAGAGGGCTAAAACAATGTTTTGATAGTATAATAAAGTGTGTTTAGACCGAAAATGCCAAACACAAGTTTTGATAGAATAATAGTAAAAAGGGTTTCAACTCAAAATATTCTATTTTCTGACAGCCATCAAGCAGAGTACATTGCGAAAAAAATAATACAAATCAACAACTCTGGCATGCAGATGTAGCTTAGACATAGCTCTATCCAATAACAATAACAACTTAAGCACAAGGCACGGAAAATCTTATTTTGAAGAACTTAAACACTCAAAAATTGCCTCTTTGTTACTCGGCCGAGAAGGCGCAACAAGGCGTACACCTACATTCACACAGTAAACATGTAATGCGTGACCTGCTGCAATCCGTAGTATCATTTTAATGTAAAAAACAATCAAACCCCGTGCTAAAAGTACAGGAATGCACCATTCAAATCAGCTAATTAAGGCTTCCGAACAACTCAGTTTCATCAGTAAAAAAATGTTATGATGTCTAAGTGTATTTTTGAAATGCCAACAAATGCCAGACACAAAAATAAGTCATTTTTTCAAACTGAGGATTTTTCGATTTATAGCCTGAAAGATTGGCAAAACTATACAACCCACTGTGATTAGGTCCAGAACAGCAGAGTAATAGCAATATCAAGGGGTTATGATGCATTAAAAAAAAAGCACCTTCATCTTGCGTTTGAGGTACTCTCTAGTGTCTCGGGTTGAGGGCTTGGACTTGCATGGTCTTGGTTAGAGTAGGACATAAGAAAAACACACACAGAGAACACACTTTAAAATGGTTAATTATAGCATGATGAAGGCTTACAGTTGGAAACAACCAAAACTATTGTCACATTTCACCAGTATTGCGACAATTTTTGTGTATTTCACCTGCAATATAAGCACATGAAACACAACGTTCTCGTACCTTACAAGGCAGTTAAAAGCAATTTGCAATTGGTGAGGGAGAGTTGCGATATAAGTCTAGAGGATCAAATCCAGATAGTAAGGGGAGATCTGTTGATTGTGAAGGAAATTAAACGTGTAAATACAATTCCTTCAAATACCTTTGCAAAAGGGCTCAGTAAGGAGATAGGGCGATAGTTGGCTGGGTTAAATGAGTCTCCAGATTTGAATATCGGGTAGACAAAAGCGTATTCATTGGTTCTGGCGGTACAGAGGTGCGTAAGCAAATATTAAAAATAACTTTGTTTTAAGTTAAGCCCGTAGCAATGGTTCAACTTCAGTTTAATTAACCACGAGATAACTCGGAGTTTCGTTGTGTTTATATGTGAACTGGCTTATGCTAGGCAGGGGCGTATCTGCTATTAGGCACAGCAGGCCCGGGCGTACATTTTTTTGTAAAATGAACACATAAAAATGCTTCAACTTCGAAAAACGCATTAAAATGTTGACCCCGAGGGGGGTGAGGTGATAGAAATCTTATTTCATATTAACATAATCCTCAGACAATTGATTCTGGTCGTGTTTAAATGACATATCTTCCATATTAATTTAAAATTTAGTTCTCTGGTATAAAGATAATACAGAACAATTTAGTTCTATGACATTGATATAAAACAGTAAAATATCAAAGAAAAACAGGCCAAAGTCTTATTTTTTCTTATCTTATAATTTGCCTAGATATGCTTTAAATTACACCACAGGCTTTATAGGATTTACAAATTTTCAAAAGGAAGAACGCGGACCCCCCGTTTTTATGTATTATTACCGGGCCTACAGCTAACAAATGCTAGCTACGCCCCTGTTAGGTGCTTCTGATTCGTCAAGGAGCTTATGTTATGTGACGAAGTTTTTGAGGACAGAAACCTTAGGTGTATCGCCTTTAATTATTGAATCTTGATGGATGAGTGATGTAATAGATGATGTTGCGTTAGAATAAAGCTTTTTTCAAATGAACACCATGATATAATATCTGGCGTTGATTGAAGCTTTTCATCCAACTGCTCTTGGTGATTTAGTGTTTCGCATCTAATTTTGGTAACAACTTTGTTCCGAACAGTTCTGAATTTACACCGATCGCGTTAAAGGGGTGTGTGTGTGGCGTTGCGAAACAACAGTCGCCGACAACAAATGAGATTTTTATGTGAGTGGTTCGATGGGGCGAATTTTTATTAGTCTTTTAGGAAATGTGTTTTCGCCAAAGATAATACGTACTCTGTTTATATAGAATGTATATAGAATTCATAGTGTATACTGTTTTCTTGTGAATAGATATAAACAAGTATGGATTTGACTGATACATTCGTCGTTTTTCAGTACGTTTGGATAACATCTCTCTGGTTGCTAAAATACTATTGATTGATTAAATTCGCATGTGACGTTATCTCTATGACGAAACATACCAGTTTTATCTTGACTCTGTGGATTTAAGGTATAACGACTCGGACGTGTAGTGTTTTTATTTGAACAGTTTAAGATGATTTAAAAAATCGAACGAATCCCAAACTTATCTCGCATTGTGTGTTTTTGTATTGAAAGCTTCGATAGGAATACAATTATTGTAATCGCTCTGACAAATCATTGGATTTTGTAAATCGCGTTTTTTTTTTGTGACAGCGGTTAACATTTGACACAATCGTTTAAATAAGTGTGATTTCAAATCAATACAGATACACGAATGGAATAACAAGAAACAGAATAGCACATAGGTGCTATTTTATTATCATCAGCATTGGATTATAGATGTCATCAAGGTAAGGTGTCTTTAACAATACATTTTGCTGTTTAATCAACCCTGCTAAAGCTAAAATAATGGCGCAAATCTATTATACAGCTTAGTTCAATCGATGTGTATTTTCCAAAGTGTGTGCTACGTGTCATTATAGTAATGTTCGACTCTTTCGTTGAGTTTTGGCTTAATTGTATTGATAACCGTTGGCTAAGACTCAATGCGGACGCCAATTTGTTCAGTTAAACCCGCGTGATCCTTTTAGTTGTTCAGATATGAAAAATCGGCCTGGTTAAGCGGGTCATCATCATAAATTATCATAATATTTAGCCCGCTATATAAGAATTACGGCCCGCTCGCGACGTAATTGTGTTACTATGTATTGTAACGATATGTAATTATATATTTTATATGCCTTGTTTGCTGCAATTATTTACATCCATAAAAATATGCAGCGTCCATGATAAAATAAGGCGAGTAGTTTTTTTTTAAATTTATGTTTAGAACGACTCTGTGTGTATATCTTCATGTACATGTATGTTGGCATCGACATCATTTTGTCATGAGCAATTGCCGCCATATTTGATTTTGATCATTTTCTTTCGAAAATAAAATAAATAAAATCCTTTCGCGGTTGTAATGTATTAAAATGTGCCAAGGCTCGCGCTCCCGGCGTTCTAAGCCTCGCAACATTAACTTCTCTGTATTCAACGCTAACGTAGTATTCTCTATGTATTTTGTGGCCAGTCCTGGACTCGAACCGGGACATCTCGCTGACAGGGCGAGCGCTCTCCCGACTGAGCTAACCGAGCCGCCACACAACTTCTTATCATTTGTAACAATAAGAGTTTCATTAAATAATTGTTCAGTTACGTGTACTACATTTTACCATCGTCTGCAAACTGGAACCATTTATGGGACATTGGACAACGCATGCTAAATAATAAGTATGTTACCTGGCTGATAAATTCAAATCTATATTAAACTAAATTAGTTAGAGATATATACATGATATAAACAGTCTGAACCTAGACAGTGTCAAGATTAATTCGGACGATGACCTAAAACTTGCCCGGACGTCCTTACATTTAACAAGGGTATGTATATCGGGTGATTCAACAACATGCGATAATGTGATAGGGTGACGTGAATGTAAGATAGTTGAACGAGTATATGTATTTAATCTAATGGTATGTACATTATAGAACTTGGGATGACTGCTTCAAACTGTCCTTTCCCAAACATGCGATATACAGACTAAGGTTGCACAATATTTGCACAGTCAGCATTCAATATTGCTGTTCATATTCAATCGTTTGGTTGATTAGCATAATTAACTTGTCATACTGGCCTTTAGAATAATGACACCTAGTTTAGTAGTTAAAAATAACCAGTCGACTAAATTTTAAGAAAGTGGCAGTAATGACTGTGGGGTTTATTTTCGGACAATATTTTTTAACTGACATTGCAATTACACACATTATCTCTTTAAAACAAAACATACACAACTAAATATATTTAAACCAGAACTGACGTTAATCCATTGACTTGGTATACCGTGTGTCGCTTTCTTACTGAACTCCTTAAAGGTAGGACAAGCTCTTACTTTGCGCATACAATTTTATATATTTTGTTGTTACTTAAAGATTGGTGTGTTTGCGTATGTGTGAACTACCGATACATTTTCTCTTCCATTAGAGTTCCACTGCTTATAAGCGCGTCGTTTTATGTGTTTGATCCCTGAATGGTTTTGTGTGGATGAAAGTTGGACTTACCTTCGACCTACATACAGGTAAGTCTAGTTTTATTAGGTTAACAAAAGTTATTAGGTAGCTTCTCGACTTTTTGTAAAAAGCAAAGATGGTAACAAACGGATTATCACATTAAATATCAGGAAGAAATTGTAATGTCAGCGTGTAAAAGACCAATATATTTTCCAATAAAATCATCATACATGGTTGGAGAGATACGACCATAGTCATTTGAAAAGAACACATTAGGACTAAATCTGCATTTTTAAACTAAACATACGTCTCGTAGATATAACACACCGTCATTCAGAGGCAAGGTGGCTGTAGTATTGAGGAAAACATATCCGAAGATAAGAGACTAGAACCTAATATAAAAATAAAATGCAAATAAGAGGTTGCTTTCTTATTGCTTTCATGCAAACCCACACTTTTAAACCAAAACATGCAATTTAAACAGCAGTTCGAAAATGCATTCAATAAACCATTGGCGCTTAGTCACAAATTGAAAGCATGTTACATATGCGTCAGCACATCCGGTTTCCTTCATTGTTACAATTTGGATAACACCGCGTTTTTAAATGTCAATAAAACATTATTTGCACACAAATTATATATTTCAACTAAGAAAACACGAATAGCCATGAACCTGATATTTATATTTATTATGGGGAAATCACATACAATGGCGTTTAGCGAAAACGTGTTCCTGTTGATTTTTGATAAGATCTACGCAGATACGTAGTTATAAATCTGTACTTGACTAAATCGGAAAAATCTAGGGGTACGAAGTTTGATATTACTTTTAATTATTATATGTAAAGATATAACACTTTGATTAATTTACTTAGCATGAAGTGTGCTAAAATGTTTAAATCGAATCTTTTGAGAGGCAAGCGCAAAAATGAATTCAATCACCACTAGAGAGCAATATGCTTCTGATAATATAAGGTTGATACATAGAAAACAAAACAGGTATATGATAAAAAATGTTGTTGGAATTGGGGCGACTTTAATTTAATAACGAGTATGCGCTGATTTCAAACCTTTATTGATCGACGTAGCGATTCTCTGAAACAACAGAGATTAAATAATAAATACTTGCAAACACATTTAAATCATACATTAGGATCTAAACAATCATGCAATAAGTAACATAGATCTACATTTATACAAAACATTTAAATCCAATTTACAAACAATAAAAAATACCTAACTTATTATTTCAAACAATCAATTTTATTAAAACATTTTGATACATATATAAATTTTATTTACCGGTACTGGTGTCAGAAAGTCCTTATAAAACATCCAAATTCCAATTCAATCCTGTCCGTAAACGGTTTTCACAACAATAACAATAGCGTCATAATAACATGACGTCAACGTAATATAAAAAAGGGCGCGTCACGTAATTACATACACTGACGCCATTGACATTATTTAAGAAACGTATACGTTTCTTACATTCCCCACCATGAAATTATTAATATTTCATAAAAGAACATAAGCACATCAGTATAGTACAAAACCATTACAGCGACAACTAATTTAAACAATTGAATTGCAATAATCTAAATAATTTCTTTAAATCAACAGCACAAATATTCAAGGTAAGTGTTTTACCACTATAATTCAGATGGACTCAACTCATCAAAGTACAAAAGTAAATCATTTGCAATAAACACCATGCTATTGCAATTACAACTCAATCAAATCAAATAGTAATTGCTGTAAATGGCTTACTTAACTGTAGATTAACTAGATTGAACATTCAAGCAAGCACAATTTTGTAATAGGTTTAACTAATTCGGAAGTACGAGTTTTTGCCACACAACTACGGACAAGTCCCACCCGACCCTCTGAACCAGACAGTCCCACAACCATGAGAACCTCGAGGAAAGTGAGTGTTCCGCTCTTGTCGGTGTCGATCTCGTTGAAGGTGCGCTCTTCGCCACTCGTGAAAATATATTTTCTATGATCACTCGTGAAATAACAAACGATCTTACACTGACATGAACAAATATCCTCTATATCATGACGTCGGAGACATCCTCGCCCAGTGTCGACTTCAGCAGGCCTCGCAGTTCACACATCTCTATCAGCCCGCTTTGGTCGGTGTCTGCCTTTATAAATTTGAGCTCTGTAGTTGGTGCCCGGTGTAGCGTCATGAACTGGTACTGGTCTGCGATTTGCCAGTAGTACATGCACCGTACGCCGTCATGCTTCACGTACCACGAACACACGGGCCAGGTGTACTCGAACTCTTCCGGCTCACCTTCCTCCACTTCCGGAGGTTTTCTGTTGAGGCTGATTCTCCTTTTGTGTATTTTCTTTTTTTCCTGATTTCATGAGCGCTGCTAGAATCTCTATTAAGGACGGCAGATTGACGTTCTTTTCGCTCACTTGATTTTCGTTTCTAGTAAAACCTGGTTCCGGTTTTCCGCTTCCGCTTGAAGTCTTGTCCGCGAATGCGCTCCTCGACGCCGAATAGACATGTCCCGCGTCCCTCCCGGGAGTCTTATCCGCCAGGTTGTCATTTTGCCCATGGCCCCTGCGCAAACCAGATCTACGTCCAGACCGAAAGTATGATTCACCAGGAAGGTCCTGCTACCTCTGGACGCCGCATCAGCAAGATCCCCGTCTCGACCGGAAGTCTGATCCGTAAGGAAGACCCTGCTACCACTAGACGCCTCATCAGTCAGGTTCCCGTCTCGACCGGAAGTCGGATCCGCAAGGAAGGTACTTCTAACTCTGGACGCCGCATGCGCCAGATCCCCGCCTCGACCGGAAGTCTGATCCAACAGGAAGGTCTTGCTACCTTTGGACGCCGCATCAGCCAGATCCCCGTCTCCACCGGAAGTCTGATCCGCTAGGAAGACCCTGCTTACTCTGGACGCCGCATCAGCCAGATCCCCGTCTCGACCGGAAGTCTGATCCGCCAGGGAGGTCTTGCTTCATCTGGACGCCGCATCAACCAGATCCTCATCTCGACCGGAAGTCTGATCCGCCACGTAGGTCCTGCGTCCTCTGGACGCCGCATCAGCCAGATCTCCGTCTCGACCGGAAGTATCAGCTGTCAGGAAGGTCTGCATGCGCTTGGCCTCCATGCCACGGAGGTTGCCAGCACGAATTTCAGTTTTAACGTGGCTGGTCAAACCAGGGCAAGCGGACTCTACGCTGTCGCCATGATATGTCAAATGAGGTGGAGAATTTCCGTTGGTCTGCATAGAAAGTTCGACGTTGTCAATGCATGCCCCTTGGCGCGCAACAGACAAGACTTGCTCAGTTATGTTCGTTTCACTTTCTTTGGTTCCTATCGTAAGACCGGAAGTAACAGTGTGTCCTGTTGGTTTAACGTTACCGAAAACTGTATGATGTCTTCCACTATAATCGTCATTTAATACTTCTGTCCAAATCTTCTCTTCGTCTTCAGAATCTTGTATTTCCACATTTTGGGAAAGTATTCGTTTTCGCCGTATAATGTCGTGCTCGGCTTGTTCGAGTTCGAACAGTTCATCAATGCGTCGCAGTTGCCTTTGCGCTTTCAACTTTCGTAGTCTGGCCTGCGCTCACCGTGACCTAGATGATGAAGATGTCGTTGACGCTGATTTGACACTGTCTCCCATCCAACTTTGGGCACATTTCTCAAGCGATAGTATTGCCGATCCTCATTGCGAATATCTATCCTTGGACTCCTCAAAATTCTTCAAACCAGTGTCAAAACTATCTTCGTATGATTTTTTTTTCATCAGGTTGGCAGCATTTAAGAACTTCGTCATGCACTTCGCGGGATTTCCCGAAAAGTCCAACAAGTTTGTCATTAAGCGCCGTCATCGACTCTGTACGTTTTCGTAAGTTGTGCCTGATACGCTGATCTGATGCGTTTCAGTCTCTGATAATTCTCCGACCCCATTTTTGCGTGAAAATAATCGAGAATTATTTGACGTTATCGAGAATTTAAAAAAAGGCCGATACAGACTTGATAACGTCAAATAATTCTCGATTATCTTCACGCAAAAATGGGGTCGGAGGTTTATCAATATTTTAATGCGCTGAATTATACACTGAAGTATACACATTTGTAAGAAACGTATACGTTTCTTAAATAATAACAATAACGTCATAATAACATGACGTCAACGTAATATAAAAAAGGGGCACGTAATTACATACACTGATGCCATTGACATTATTTAAGAAACGTATACGTCTCTTACAAATGTGTATAATTAAGCGCATTAAAATACATATGTATAAGGAATGTATGTTCTTAATATTTGTATTACAAAACTTAGGAGTTATGCTTGTCAAAGTTAAACCGTGTAATGATACAATACTCAATGGTCAGTGACAGTTTCGTGCAAAATAGTAATCGTGCGAGCGACGTCCTCTTCAGGGCATTCATTTACTGGCGTTACCTAAGCTAAATAGGCTGAGAAAATGTTATTTATTGGCAATAAGTGACCGTCGATTTGGTTGAGATGCAAAGTCAAATTAAGAAGCGGGTAATTACTACATATACTTACGATTATTGTAGTTCGATAAGCATTCTAACCACTGCTTTAAGGATGGCAAACATTAAAACTCGATGCAGAACAGCGTATTGCAACAATACCAGCGGAACTTTAAGCGTGAAGCTTTCGTATCTCTTAAATAAATTATGAGCGGGTACAATAACTCTCATTTAACTCTTCTAATAAACAGAGTATGTTTGAATGTTAAATCTAATTATGCATATACATGGATCCGCAGTATCATGTTACTTCTTTCGACTAAACTTACGATACTATCGACGTTTGAACTAATGAACTATAAATTACAACTGCAATTTTCAGATATTAAGGTCTTACTGACTTATTTCAGTTCAAGTGTGGTTTTGAGTTGTGAAAGAAAGCAGGAATACCCAGAGGAAACCCAGTGTGTCCGGAAAGGTGACCACCCTATACAATGTACATGCTTCAGTGAACGGGGATAAGACTTTGGTAGCCTATGTGTGAAGCGCGTTAACGAACCAATTCGCTAACCGGAGAGCCCTAACTTCGTTGTCAGCCTGTCCCTTTTAAATTAGCCCGAGCTTGTATACTAAGAGACTGTGCCCTTACACTTAATACATATTTTCATATTTTATTACATGCATTACGATGTTTTGTATCATTATATTCCAATATGTCCCATGCACTGATACACCTACACAAAGAAAGATTATAAAGTGTTTTATTGGAATACACTCATATGAAAATATTTGGATTCGTCAGTCTGTATTTCAACACAATCATTTGTCATGTGCTTAAAATATTAACCTTTACAAAATGCAAAAAGCTGCGTCTTGATGAAATAATAGCATACCATATATTTAAATCATGACAAACAATTTAATATTTAATAAATACTACTCCATAAATGGTCACATACCATGATCTAATGTATAATGAGCATAATTATGCCATGCCTATTTAATTTATGTTGTATATAAAATTACACTCAAATATCAGCAACTGCATGTGTACACAATAATTAGTGCACACACGAAGTAATATGTGCTATGAATTGATTGATTAATTGTATCAACATAAATTCAAATTTACATTCATACGTTTGCAATATGCTGTCATTTCTTAGTTAAGCGAATATCAACTGATAATAATACAGCAAGTTAACTGTTAATTCTTATTTATTTACAAACCATGGACTTATTACTCGGTACTTCAAAATTATGTATTAATTGTATGTTCATGCAATCATAAATTGGTGTGCACAAATTGATGAAATAACCGCTAGTATACTAGTTGTTGTAAATCCATAAACGAGTTCAATCTTTGATTCAAGCGTTACTTCCTTAAAATAATTCCTGCTGTGATGATACAGTAATACAAGAACCATTATTATTTTAATAAAAGACACCTTCATCTTTGTAGGGCGCACGTCATTTTTTAGGATGAATGAGTGTTTGACCTATATCCGCCCTTTAGTTAAGCCTAGTTTATAAGACTATAACTTCGAATAAGTATATCGACCTTTCTGAAAGTACAATATTAAAACTAGGCATATATTTATAACAGGAATAAATTATGACGTTTTTTCACGAGTACTTATACAGATAAATGAGTGTATCGGTTGCATGAAAGATTTAACGTTTGCGCAAACACAAAATGTGCTCTCGGTTTTTTATCAGCAATATTTACTACTTGGCCTCTCTATCAAAGCCATTGCCGCTTATCGAAATAGGCCGATTTGATAGTGTTGATTTTATCAGGAGTACGCCTACTATGCTAAAGTAATCGTTAATACATAGCATTTTGGTGTTGATGGAAATTTATTAACATTTGAAATATAACACAATTGATTGATATTTAGACTTAACGACGTATAGTGTAGCGCATTATCGAATCAATATATGTTTCTCATTAAAAAACTGAATGATAATATATAAATTATAAAATTGAAAGTAAAATCAATCCTGTTGGAAATGGCAACCGGTGTAGAAAACATCAGCAATGAAGACATTTGCAGCGATATAGTTGGTGGATGCGTAACGCTTAGATCGTGTATACCGTGTATGAAGGATAACACCTCCACATATGCTACTCAGTTTTGTATGATTTGCAGTGAATTCCTGTGTGATGATTGCAAACGGGGACATAGTCGCTTCAAACCTGGAAAACATTCATTTATCATAGCAAAAGACGTAATTAAAGTACCTGTAGTTGTCGACATGATGGATATTGACAAATGCGAAGAACATAAGAAAAAAATAAAATTCTTCTGCAAAGACCACTCGTTATTGTGCTGCAGTACATGTGCATTCATTCACAGAGCATGTATAAATGTTGATGAGTTAGCAAAATTTGCTGAGGAGAAAAGAGAACTATTGAATGATTTAAAAAGAGATTTAATCCAAGCTGCTGGGAAACAACGCGATATCATTGAGGATTGCAGACAAATGAAACTAAGTTTAAACAAAAATCTAAGCGAGCTCCCTAAAGATATTGAGGAATTAAGGGAACAAATAAACACACTGTTTACCAAGGCAACCACAAACATTAATAGCAAAGCGAAAGATGTTATCGACGTTGAATTAAAGCGCCTCAGTGAAAGACAAACCTCTTTGGAAAAAGTTCTTCAAGATATCAACGATATTATTCCCATTTGTTCCGCTGTGTCCGATAATGGAACGCCTCAGCAAGTGTTTATTTTTGCAAGGACCATAGAGCGAAAACTAAACTACATTAAAATACACGATGACCAGCTACAAAACAGTCATTTTACATTACAATTATCATTGACATTTACGAAAGCGATTTATACACTTCTGAAGAAAGAAAGTGATTTTGTTATACTAATATCTCACCGAATTCAAAAGATATCAGGTATGTGTTACATAAATTACTTGTTTTATACTTGGCAACTTTAAAATTTTAGAGCAGAGTTATGTTAAACAATGTTAATTTTACTTAGTCCGTTCCAATTTTACCCTGTCCTTTTAATACTTCATTTATACAGCATATGGGCGATATCGAAGGTGAACTTTGTTTCGCTTTACTTTATAAATGGTATTGTTAGTTGCGTTATCTATTATTTACTTTCTGTAACTAACCGCGTTGGGTCAAATTCTTTATTCCTATCAGCATACGTTCAACAGGACAAAAAACAATAATTTCGAATAATGCATCCAAAGCTCATCGTATTAAACATACATACGCAGTAACAGCAAGCGTTTCAATTAAGAACAAAACATACATCATTGCGAAGAATTATCAATTTAAACACGATTTGAGTAGAACGTGTTTGCGTGAGAATGTCACATGGATAAGGTTAATACAAACAAGTTATGCATCATTCTGTGCTTGTTGTTTGCTTGAAAAAATATAATTATGTTATACTGACTTAATTCTACTTTAAACTTAATAAATAAGTCAGGTTGCAATTTGCCGCTTTTGGAGCTGCTTTCTTTATTGACGCATCTGACCATCAATTGCTGACAGTTCATTCAAATTTCATCATGAAGTTTGCTCTGTTAGTTACCGCTATTTCTATTATCATGTTCACAGACGACCCAGTTTATTTTAAATGCAACCTGCTAACATTTTAATTTTAGTTGCATAACGAATTTTTATTTGAGGTATTGGGTAATTTTTTAAAACTAAAGAGATAATATATCGGCTAATAGCAAACCGCGTAATACTGAATGTATTATAGTCGATATGTGGTAAACGACAATGTGACTAAAATAACACTTTAAGAAAGACATATTAATATACACTAAATAACTGTATATTGTTTTGGATATTATGTACCAATAAACAATACATTAATTGGTATAACAATTTCAAATTAAAACAGCAGTGTTTAACCTCAGACAGTATATTTGATGTGTAGATATGAAATATAAACACAAAATAGTTTTGTTTTCAAGGCCTTTATTTTTCTACTCATATTTCTACTACTACTACTAGAACGACTACTACCACTACTACTACTACTACTACTACTACTACTACTACTACTACTACTACTACTACTACTACTACTACTACTACTACTACTACTACTACTACTACTACTACTACTACTACTACTACTACTACTACTACTACTACTACTACTACTACTACTACTACTACTACTACTACTACTACTACTACTACTACTACTACTACTACTACTACTACTACTACTACTACTACTACTACAACTACTACTACTTCTACTACTTCTACTACTACTACTACTTCTACTACTACTACTACTACTACTACTACTACTACTACTACTACTACTACTACTACTACTACTACTACTACTACTACTACTACTACTACTACTACTACTACTACTACTACTACTACTACTACTACTACTACTACTACTACTACTACTACTACTACTACTACTACTACTACTACTACTACTACTACTACTACTACTACTACTACTACTACTACTACTACTACTACTACTACTACTACTACTACTACTACTACTACTACTACTACTACTTCTACTACTACTACTACTACTACTACTACTACTACTACTACTACTACTACTACTACTACTACTACTACTACTACTACTACTACTACTACTACTACTACTACTACTACTACTACTACTACTTCTACTACTACTACTATTTCTACTACTACTACTTTAACTACTACTGCTACTACTACTACTACTACTACTACTACTACTACTACTACTACTACTACTACTACTACTACTACTTCTACTACTACTACTACTACTACTACTACTACTACTACTACTACTACTACTACTACTTGTAGTACTATATTTAGTACCTCTACTACTACTACTACTACTACTACTACTACTACTACTACTACTACTACTACTACTACTACTACTACTACTACTACTACTACTACGACTACTACTACTACTACTACTTCTACTACTACTACTACTACTACTAGGACTATAACTACTACTACTACTACTCCTTCTACTACCATTACTACTACCAGTACTACTACTACTACTACTACTACTGCTACTACTACTACTACTACTACTACTACTACTACTACTACTACTACTACTATTACTACTACTACTACTACTATAACTAGTATTACTACTACTACTACTACTACTACTACTACTACTACTACTACTACTACTACTATAACTACTACTATTAATACTATTGCTACTACTACTATTACAACTGCTACTACAACTACTACTACTATTACTACTACTACTACTACTACTACTACTACTACTACTACTACTACTACTACTACTACTACTACTATTACTACTACTACTATTACAACTACTACTACTACTACTACTACTACTACTACTACTATTACTACTACTACTACAACTACTATTACTACTACTACTACTACTACTACTACTACTTCTACTACTACTACTACTACTTCTATCACTACTGCTACTACTACTACTACTCCTCCTACTACTACTACTTCTACTTCTACAACTACTATTACTACTACTACCACAACCACTACTACTAATTTGACTTCTAGTACTACTACCAATACTACTTCTACTACTACTCCTATTTGTATTATTACTGCTACTACGACTTCTACTTCTTCTAAATAAAACCTGGAGCCTTATTGTGGTAAATTGCACGTCGGTTTTATTGGTTGGTGGTTATGAATAATGATCCAAATTAATTACATTAAAGGCTAGCTGACAATATTTATTTTTAGAAAATATTTTTGGACTTCCTTTTTTTCGTTATGCGTTATTTGAAGGAATAAAAACGCTTGCATATGATGTGTTTATTAAGATTTGTTCAGGTATCAAACAGGCCCACACAATTGTCTAATGCACAAGATGCTTTGGCTCATAAATATACGGCAGGCGGCCTGACCCTTGCGGTCCTGGTCCGCGGTTCTTAAGTCAATGAATTCGATATATGTGGCTTTATAATTGTAGCCGAACTGCCGTATCAAAAACATATTCATTTTTAAAAGTAAAATTTACCGAATTGTCTTACAAGATTCAAGATACAAAATGCAAGACTCTGCATTTCACGTCGGATATAAATAACAGTAATCAATAGCTCATGAGCTATTTCCCGACACACAGTTTTTTATAGTATAACAAGTATAAATTTGCTAAAAAGAAAGATTAAGCATATTATATCAGAATTGAAAGTATAAAGACAAAGTTAAAGCACATAAAACACTAAATTACGTGCAAATGTACATGTAGAGCATAATCATGGTTTTGTCTATACAATAAACATACCAGGCTCCTAGATTGACATCTTTGTGGCACACAACACATGTCTTTTTAATAATATCGGTCTTTTTCATAATCACTTATATATTATTACATAAATTTTGTATTTATATTTTTATATAAATATATAGATCACAATTTTGAACGTTAAGTTCGTCTATGAATAGATTATGGATGCGATTCTGTCCGCTTCTCAATTGAAGTCATATGATCTATTAATTTCAATCTGAGATATTCAAAGCGTATATAAATAAAATTGATCTCAATTATGTCCTAATGTAATATTGTTTCGGTGGTTTCAACATTATGCCAATATTTTCAATATTTTTGTTCAATCTTGATCGAAAAAGAAACAATAGCTTAGGCTAATTTTATAATACATGTTGACAGGTTAGGCAACATTCTGTATATTTATCAATATTTCACAAACAAAAAATTCAGCGTTTTAGGAAGCGCAAATTTTGAATAGAATGGCAAACGTAAGACTCAACAAACCTTCCGTTTGTAGAGTCCGATGCCAGCTGTTTCAAATCAATTAACATTTGTATACATGTACCGCATGTTTAAAACTTAGTCGATCATGTTTGCGATGTATTGAAAGATGTTCGGACAGGAGAACAGGAGATTGACAATATCTTTTTGCAAACAATCAAGCACTTGTGGTACTTTTGTGTGTAAACTCTGGAGACCAACCTTCCGTTCGCCTTGTGTTCAACCGTCAGGGGGTTAGAAACACGATGTGATTTAAACAATATAAAACACCTATTATTCGGCATCCCGTAGCATCATTTCGGACAAATCAGGACTTTGAACGCACATATTCGAAATTCTTGTCCGGTTGTATGTATGAAGTCAACAGTTTGCATCCGTAAAGAGCTTTGATTATTTCAACAGCCGAGTATCATGTTTAGCGTATTGTTTACATGTAAATGACTTGTGTAATATTCAGTAATCACTACCTCGGTTTCATGCAGGTGGCTCAAAATGACTGCAATATTGATAGGAATTCGTTGCATATGATACAAAGACGGGTGTGCATTTTGAGTTTATCCGTTCAAAGCAAAATCACAATCTTGTTTATGCTACGCAGTTGTCAGAGTGTTGTGTGTACCGATAATGTTAAGGAAATGAGTCCTAGATGTTGGATGAGGGTGATATCTTCCGCGATGGTCGTTGCATAATAAATTATGTTTACGAACATGAAGTTAGTCCTTTAACCCGGACACAAATGTCGATGTTCACGTATAATTCCGCAATATACGTAGCAGTTTGGACCCATCTTTATTAGTCAAATACTCTTTTCAATGAGCCCTCCGAGCAAAACGTTTCAAACCGCTGTCGGCAGAAAAAGGCTTAGCAGTTTTCAATTGCGTAACGCAAACTTTCATGATATACATTTAACAGGCAAGAACAATCACGGAACACATCATGTGTACTGCAGCTGTTAAAAAATACCGATTCATACAGTATAAGTGATGAAAACGTCAAGGAGATTGCGCGGTAATTGTTACGATCGTCATGACGTTTTCATTCTGCCTTTATGCAGTGTAACGCTGTTATTATAACAACAGTTTTTAACCTTAGACAGTGTATTTGATGTGTACATGAATATAAAAACAAAAGGTGTTGCTTTCATGGTAATTTTTCTAAGTTCGTCATTTCATATTTACACCTTTTTGTTTCATATTATATAATCTGGTTTGACGTTTAATATTGATAAAATAAATCTAACTACACCGTATTTAGGTTTTTATCAACCGCCATCCTTCATTTATCTGTCTGTTCAAGAGGCACACGGAGATATTTCCCGTTCATATAGGCATGTATTATAACAATGCATTCGCCTTCTTGTAACATATTTATGCAGTTGTACTTTCAATATCTACATGAACAACAGAAACAATGAGTGACGATATCTGGAGGACAGAGCATAAATATGTCGGGCCCGATGGTTTGGAACATGTCTACGTTACCTACTGGGCACCCCCAGGTAAGCAAATCTATTCTGAAAGCAAATAATCAATGCGATAATAAATGCGATATGCAAATGTTAAGTGTTACTTCTGATATAAATGCACATCTCCTCTTCAAATACAGATATAATCATGCATTGGCTGTTACAAAATTAGCCACGTCACAAATTCTTAAGGTCCTCATGTTTTTAAATTTACTATGTGGTCTGCACTTTGTTGCAAAAATCAACATTTCTGAATAACAATAAATTGCCCGATTACAAAAAAGATAACGTGCTTAACTTCAAATTTAAAAAAAATCTATCATAAGCGTCATCATGAAAATTTGGAACCGTTAAATGTTTACTTATGCATCTTAAAAAAGAGGTTGCACCAAAAAGCAAAGGTCATGAAAAAGTTACACCATGACGCAATCTTAGGTTATAAACTGTCAGTGAAAATCATTTAAGCACAGCTTAACTTGCAATACAAATAGGTAACTGTTTCTGGTTGCTAAGTACTAAAATGTTTTCGCACATATGTGCAGAAAGTTGTATAACTTGTTAATACTACTCGGAAAGGGTGCAACTGAAAGCATTGCAAACCTCCGTTATGTGTAAAAGTGTACGTGTGTAGTACATGGGTTACGTGTTCGGTGCAAGAAGTTTTTCAAATACATATATACCGTTACGATGAGCCAATATGCACTCGTCTAAATGTATTGAAATGTTGTTTAATCTAAACCAACCAGATATTTAAGCAGACACCGCAATCGTTTTTTTTAAACAGACCGTCTTAAAGAAACATAAAG
Organism: Dreissena polymorpha; assembly: GCF_020536995.1. NCBI lineage: Eukaryota > Metazoa > Mollusca > Bivalvia > Myida > Dreissenidae > Dreissena > Dreissena polymorpha. Next base: position 38,276,157 of record NC_068360.1, read on the forward strand.
TGTTTCTTACGTTTGTAATGTTAAATAGTGTAAGTTGGTAGTGTGTAGTATATATGTTTCATGTCCGGTACAAGAAGGTTTGGAATACATGTTAACCTTAACGATGGGCCAATATGCAAACGTCTAAATGTTCTTAAATGCTTTTTAATCTAAACAAAACATGTATATATATTGAATCTGGCTACGCAATTTTAAAAAACCCAGACCGTCTTAAAGAACAAAAACGGCTTGTGAAACGCAATTTAAGCACGAAACTGTGTACTGAAGTGTAAGACCGTTATGGATGAATAATGTCAATGCAACCTTGTAGAAATTGTTATCAACAGCAACCTATGGAATATCTAAATTTGTTTGACCAACTAGAAAATTTAAGGATTGCTTTGGAAATGCAATACAATGAAAAAATATGTTTTCATAAATCTATATTGTGTATGTGTATTTCTGTTGAACTTGCAGTCAAAGATAATCCATGAAAGTGCAAGCACTTTTTTCCAATTGGGTCCTATTTTTTTTTGTTTTGCTGAAGAGACATCAAGCAGAAGAGACAGTTTTGAGATACAAGGAATCAAGTTTGCGATGCCCTTGCTCTTAGCGCATAGATCCATTGGTTCGTTTACGTGCTCAGTGTATAGCACCGATACACGCGAGAATTAAATGGTTTTAATACCAGTACACCTCTAGTTGGGTGGGAAAAACTTGAAGCATTTCTGAAAGTTTCAGTGCCCCGGCCAGGAATGGAACCGGGGACCTCTGGAAAAGTATGCCAGAGTGTTACCATTCGACTACCACAACACTCTAGTATGCTTAAACATTGTGTTTATGTTAAAGTCATTAGCATTATATGTGACCTATTTAGAAGTCTCCTGTTAACACTGAACGGTATAAAGCTGTCATTGTAATGTTCGAACATATATGTGGCCTGTTCTGAGATTTTTGGTCAACATTGGGTACATGGACGAAATTGAGTTATTCACATTTGTATAAGCCTCCATATATGTTGAACACATAAATATTAAGATCTTTGCAATATTTCTCAATTTTAGGTGAAATCGGTGATTTCAAAATGCCAATCGAAAAGCAAAAACAAGAGCTGTCACCATAGGATGACATATGCCCCCTATAAACGCTTTGATAGAATTTTTGAGCATTTTCGAAACCTAAACGCAGACTTCGAAACCTAAACGCGGACCCTAAGTTCAAGGTCAAGGCCAAAGGGGTCAAACATTTTGTGCGTATGAAAGGCCTTGATCATATACACATGCATACCAAATATGAAGGTTCTATCTCAAGGGACATAGAAGTTATGAGCATTTTTTGAAACCTAAACGCAGATTTCTAAACCTGAACGCGGACCCTAAGTTCAAGGTCAAGGTCACAGGGGTCAATATTTGTGTGCGTATGGAAAGGCCATGTCCATATACACATGCATACCAAATATGAAGGTTATATCTCAAGGGGCATAGAAGTTATGAGTATTTTTCGATACCTTAACGCAGATTTCGAAGCCTTAACGCGGACCCTAAGTTCAAGGTCAAGGGCACAGGGGTCAAGAGGTGTTTGCGTTTGGAAAGACCGTGTCCAAATACACATGCATACCAAATATGAAGGCTATATCTCAAGGGACATAGAAGTTATGAGCATTTTTCGAAACCTAAACGCAGATTTCGAAACCTAAACGCGGACCCTACGTTCAAGGCCAAGGTCACAGGGGTCAAAATCTTTGTGCGTATAAACATGCATACCACATATGACGGTTATATTTCAAGGGGGCATAGAAGTTATGAGCATTTTGAGAAATCTAAATGCAAAGTGTGACGGAAAGACAGACAGACAGACGGACAGACGGACAGACGGACGGACGTTCCGCTCACTATATGTCCTCCTTCGGGGCATAATAAACATTTCTTCATTTTTTTCATGTCAATACAATTAGTAAATAAATGTATAACAAATCTTAAAGTCCTGTATTAGATCAATAACATATGGTTTTATAACATTGTATAATTAATACTATTAAAGATTTATAAAACATCATAAACGTAATAAAATATATGTTGGTTACCATGAAAATACCATTAATAATACGAATAATGAAAAGTATGTTTATGCAACAAAAAAATAATAGTTTTGTGTTCAATAACTGATAAAAATAATCCATACCTGATGCGGATACAAAGTCTAAGTGTCTATTTCATTAGATATGGATTCTTGTGAGAATTTGCGCTAAATTAATTTGCAGTACAATCTATTCTGATACCGTATCTAACAATTACCAAAATTTTACAAATTTAATGACATTGCAAAAAATGTCTTAACAATTAACAATATATTCCAAAGTATGCATTAACTTTTTTCCTAATGTAATCACTTGCATACAAGTTATCTCAAGGTTTTAGTTGAACTGTAGCCATGGAAACCAATGTCTATACAAACAATACTTTATTTAAAAGAGGTGAAACTACAATAATTTATTTAAAAGATTTGATCATTCAAAATAATGTTCAATAAATTTTGCAAACAATAATACACAACATAATTAAAAATCTAGTAGCAATTCAGATCTAATAAGAATTAAATGGCAATACCAATTTATAATTAATTCAAAACAGATCCTATAATTTAGTACCAACCTAGACAAACATATTTTTTCTCTGTTAAGTTAATTGTCAAATAATCGTTTAAATAATTTTACAAATTCTTATCATAAAACGTATCAAACAACAATACATTCAGGAATCATACATGTTACAGAGTTAGGTACATGACAATGATTAAAACTTTGTGGTTACCATGGTAACCATTCTAAATTATAAAATGCAAGCAGTTATTTTAAGCCGCTACTGTGGAATGGGAAATCAATTATTAAAAGTGCACAATAAAGTGAGTATAGGTAAAATGTCTTCTACATTCAAACATATCATATAATGAGCAAGGTATTGCTATATCAACTCTAAAATCTATCATTGTCATTCACAATATCAAAGACTTCTCCTGATTGTAAATTTGTTACAGCAACTAGCTGTAATATATGAGCTTTTATTAGTACCATATTGGTTGCATTGTTACATCTGTAAGTGGGATACACAGGAATAGTTGCTTTTGCACAGTGTCCCATTCAATCCTCATAATATATCACAGGCATTGAGCAGAGATGCTTAGTGTTTGCTGGCGGTGTGGTATTGATAAGTTATCAAACTTCTTCTCAAGTAAGTCATATAGTCCTTGGCATCTTCTGCAAATAGAACGGGTTTGGCTTTTAATCTTCCAGCTGGCTTGTACGATGTTATTCTGTGCTTGAACAAAAATAAGATGGTATCAATAGTCATGAAGTTGAGCAAATTTAGTTTATTATACTTGATCTTTTGGCAATATAAACATCACATTTCACTAATACCGCGACAAGCAATGATTGTAGGAGAATTTGCAGATAGGTAATTTCTACAAAACAAAATGTGATTTTAAACAAATTGAGGAATGAAATATCTACACAAATATGCATTATAACCAGATTGAATTTCTCATTCAACCATATGAAAACATTGACGAACTTCATTTACTAAATTAAACTGCGAACAAAATATCACAGGAACTTTGAATGGTCATGGTAGACAATTTTACTTTTCGTTTGAAAAAATGATGTTTTTGTAATTATTTTTGACATTTAACCTTAAAGAGTAAAGTTTATCAAAAGAATAAAACTTACCGTGCTCACAGACAAGTTAAATCCAAGTAATATTATTAGCATCAAGCTAAAATCGGTATCAACATGTGTTGACGTCTTGATTGTGGCTATAAACTAGCCATGGCCAACTTTGTTAAAAAGGGGAGTATTTAGTCAGCTCATTGAAATTTAAAGGTCAAAATCTATTTGTTTGATAGACAAGTCTTTCCATGGCAAGTATATGCCGATTTTTATATTACTTAAATACGCTAAAAAGTAAAATCAAAGAAAACATTAAACAACCTAAACAAAATTAAGAGCAAGCTCAGGGACGACATTTCATATGATTTTTTCTCATTATGACGCTTGCCGAATAAGTACCTAAAGTCTCAGAACACAACACATATAAGCGAGTACTTACGATTTTAAAGCAATATTTAAATTATGATCAAGGAATGATGTTCACATATATTAACAATTTTTATTTCAAATGGCACTATTAATCAAATAAAGTTTCTTCCATAAAATTGATAGCGAACACGGTTATGACGATACCATCACTTTTGTTACCGAGTTGTGTAAAATTGTACTGCTTCGTTAACTTGAACTTTGTTAAAACCGAAAGTTGACAAGCTCAAGCAAGATTTCTACTTGCCACCTGTTTCTGTTGCGCAGACGCTATTGTTGGTTATGATTAAAATATTGATGTGTAAGTGAACTTTCACTTCTTAGTTAAATCGCAACATAACCCAATTAATTTAAATAGAGTAGGTATTTTATATAGCAAAACAGATCATTAAATGTCTTAGAACATTTGACGAGGGCATTATTAAGAAATTAAATCTGACAGTTTGTATGTATGATTTTAATACACACATGTATGTTTAACATTTAAATTAAATGTATAATGGTCGAGCGAGGTAGGTTAAATGTATAGAGGATATTTGTTGGATTCAGTGGAATATCGATTTTATTTCACGAGTGATCATATAAAATAATATTTTCTCGAGTGGCGCAGCCACGAGTGAAAATATGTATTTGTTATGATCACGAGTGAATTAAAATCGATATTCCATCGAATCCAACAAATTTTCTTATTATTTTATGCTTGTTTCAACGTTTATTAACATCGTAAAAGAGTTAAACTGGACAATTTCGCTGTATTTATGACGTCATTTTGTTGAAAAAATGACGTCATTACACAATAAAACAGTGAAACATATCGATATTTATCACTGTTATTTTTCACTGTTTAAAACAGTGAAATACCAGTTTTATTGCACTGATATTTCTCTATAAACCAACTGAAAGCATAACACAAATTTTATTAATTAACTGTTAATTATACAACATACTGGCACATGTTTTTGCACAATGTTCATTATAACAGTTATTGTAAGCACCAATCCCATAAAGGTTTCTCTTATTAGTAACAGATCTAACTATGTGTCGGTTAATGTATTCCGCACAGAATACTGAGAATTACTGAGTTTTGTTTCTTTAATTATGAATTCCTATCTCAAAGCTGTCAACCATTTATTCGTCTATTAGTATTACTTGTTATACATCAACAAAGTATCTGTTTTCAAAATCGGGTAACATCGAATATATACACACTTCAAATTGTGGTCTTGCGTTTTGACTGATTTGAAAAAACATGTTAAATTACAGCCGGAGTAGCCATAACAACATTAAGGACACTGTTTACATTGTTTGTGCTTCTTAAACATTTGGTTTAGAATTACGGTACGCAAATACACTTATAAATTGAATTGTACTGATAATTTGACAATGTGATGGTGATGTGGACACATATTGTTGCCTTACTAATTAGTTAAATTAAAGGTCAATTTTAACACTTTTGGAAACTTTAAACTATTAAAGATAATTGTTTGAGATGCGGAATAAAACTATTTGCAACAATTGCGCGTTACGCCTTATGCCATAAATCACCAGTTAAATCTTCCAATAACGCACCGTTTTCTAAAAGTTGGACTGACTTACCACCCTTGCTGTGACGTCAGAGCTGTACATCCGCTATTTTTAACAGCGTTATTTATGCCGAGACGATCAACTGCATTGCTATTACATCAATACTTTTATGTTATATTATGGACTTTTCTGACGAATCTGATCATTATGAAGATGAAATACATGAAATTAGACCGTACATGTACAGTACACGCCATTTTATCGATTTAAAATATTCCAATTAGACCAGACTCCTTTTCCCTAAATGGCTGGAAAAAACCCTAACATGTTTGTTATTAGATTTTTCATCATCTATCTAAATTATTGTATTATTTTTTTGTAAATAAATGCAAGTGAAAGAAATCGTATTATTGTAACACATAATTTAACTTATAACAGTAATTGTAATCATTTGCATCCATCGATGTAATTACATTAATGCTCTAACTGTTCATCGCGAATGTTTGTTCTAGTTCGTAATCGTTTCCACGTATTCATAGTGCAAATGTAGAGTTCAATAAAATTTCAGAAGACAGAAAACCAAAGACCTATAAGTCTTTGCAGGAAACACACTATCGTATTTTCGGGGGTAAAAGACGCGACTTTTCCGAAGCGTCTTATTTATGGACGAAAATGAAAAACATAATATCCTTATTTTTCAAAAAAATGCGCGTGCAATAATCATAATCATTAGCGATAATTTGATTGCCTCAGAATAAACGCGTGTCACTATCAATCGATCATTTAATTGGTTTATTGCAGTGTTATGGCTTTGTTATACCTACCACACTAATTCTTATGTGTACTCCTCCACGATAAAATCGTGGTCAGTAACTGATGATAGCAACCGGGTGTAATCCTCCTGGAAATCGTGCTTTTCATGCATTATATTATCAAAAAATTCTGTTCGACACGGAAAGCTTTTACAAATTAATAGTTAAAGGGGCCTTTTCACAGATTTTGGCATTTTTTTAACTTATTCATTAAATGCTTTATATCGATAAATGTAATCATTGGATCGTAACAGCTCCAGTAAAAAATCAAGAATAAAATTTAAAAAAGGAAAAGAACATTGCCCGGTCCAGGTTTCGAACCAGTGACCCCTGGAGTCCTGCCAGAGTCCTGAAGTAAAAACGCCTTAGCCTACTGAGCTATTCCGCCGAGTACACTTACTTGACGTATTTTATACCTTACATAAGCTAACTTCGTAGTTTCACAAAATTAAACGACAAAAACAGAACTCTCCAAATTATTCAATCGTTTCGCGTTGCAACGTTTTATAATTTTTAGGTTTTAAAATCGTCAAAAGATGCATATAATTGCTATATTAGACCATGGTAGATGTTCAGTATTACTGTTTCCTCACAAATATCATAACTAAAACGAAAATTTGCGAATCTGAAACAACTTTTTTCAATTTTGTCAATTTACCAAAGCGTGAAAAGATCCCTTTAATGCATTACAAATATATTACAAATATAAATGTTTTGTTAAATTCTCAAATAAGAATACCAATTTGTAATCCGAAACACTCTTCTGATTGTTTTATGTTAGCACGCCGTTAACAAATTCTAGCGTCAAATATACAGTCGGGATTGTTAGCAGATATAACCGGGATATGTCTTCTTTTCCAAACATGTATTTCACACCCATGCACCTGACAGTTTTGTTGTCTTTTTAGACGCTGATGATAAAAGGAAACCGTGCTCGCACCTGGATTAGTGATAATTTCGTGTTGTTTGTTCTTTTCTTAGTTTGTATCCACGACGAACCCATAATTGATTCTAATAATTGCATCATATAATATGTTTACATGTCGAATTTTATATTGAAACTTTAGGCTGCGCCATTTTGATTTGTCGGCAAATTGTTTCATTTCAGACCCCATGCAGTTCTCATATCATAATCTCTGTGATTTATTACTCTAACTTGTTAGTTTCTGACCACGCGTGCTACTGAAAATAGCCATCGGGATTGTGTTTTATGGCCCAAACAAGCACACAGTGGCTTCGACCCGTGTTTTTGATCCCTAAATGTAAGATAAGCACGTGCACTATTAAATATAATGTTGGTCAGTACAAACGTTCTACCGAAAACCGCAGATCGTGTCTTTGTTTTATTGCACAATCAAGCCCTGAACATCCAATACCCTGTGTATTAAGACACACACACTTTAGATAAGCACGTGCCGTCTGTCAAAACAATTATTTTTATAGATCAGTAAACACATCGAAGTAGCTCACACAGTGAATTCCCGTATATGATCTCGGAAACGACACTTGCTTAAAATATTTAAAATAACGATATTTATTGTCAAAATAATTTATAAAAAAAATGAGAACCATCCAACATACACCATACACAGACGACACAAAGTATAATTAATTTTGACAATTTTAAATGCAAACAAATGTTTTATTACAGAAACAACTTGTACTTGATATGATATCTATGATGTTTATTGGTCGTTGCAAAAGAATATGAATTGTATACGATGATTTTTTTTGTGCAATCAGTATACAGTACAATACAAATGTATGCAATTGAATGTAATTGTTCAATAATGAACGAACTAAAAGAGTGTAACGATAACGATATAGCGTGTTTGATTTTTTTTTATTCACAGGAATTGTCAATGGAAAATATTTCGCGAAATACCCCGGTACTTTAGTTGAAATTCACTACGAAACTTTTAATCGAAATTTCATCAAATCTTTAAAAAGAAACATATGCCGAAACTCGTTTGATACTTTAGAAAAAATAGAGAACGTTCGTGTTTATGAATGTGAGCACTGTTTCGTTAATATTTACAAGAATTTAATGTTAAAAATGGAAATCGGCAATATACGGAATTATCATTGTTTTGACAGATGACATCCGATGGTAATTGTATGAAGTATGCAGAGAAGCTGACAAAATGTTAACGCAATCGCGCAGGAGTAAATATATCAGCCTATTATATGTATCTGTTTCTAATTTTCGTTAATTTAAAAACTATTCAACATTTGCTATAGTATAAATAAATATTTGCAAATATTTTTACTCGGGAAATCGCCGCGTGTAAAGACGCGGCGTGATTCTGCGGATCGATACCGAGGCAGAAACAGACGCGGTTGTGTTTTATTTGGAGAAAAAAAGTTTGTGTTTGGAAACATGGCTAGCACGACCAATCTTAGTGCACCAAATCTTCTTCAGTTTGTTGTCATTCGGAAACTGGAAAAAAAACACATAATCTTTTCCAAGGTGATTTACAGCCAACGGCCGCACAGATAACCATTTTCCCTATAACTGTGAAAACAATTTCACGAAAATATCAATAAAAACTGAAAAATAAAACCCGAATTTTGAATTATCGCTTATCTTCTAAGCGGACGCGAAAATGCTTGTTCAGCTGTGACGTCACACAACAGGGTAGAACAGGGGAGATCAGCGAATCATCGCTTTGCGAGTTACGATCATAAAAGTCAACAAAATAATCTTTTTTAGGTTAAACACAACACGCAAACGCTATTTTCCCGATAATTTAATCATATTTCAATTTAAATAGCGTTTAATATATTGACTTTTGATTTTCTTTGAAATTAACCTTTGAATTGATATTGTTTTAACCGTAAGTACTCCGAGTAGGAAGCCACAATCGTTATGTAAAAACACGTTGTGTATCTATGTGTAATACTACTACTAAATATAATTTATAGTTGCTTTAGTCATTCAACACATTTTGATCATAACAGGTAAACATCTTTAATTTATATACTTAAAGGCGTTGTTTGGTAAAAGCTAGAATACATATTGATAATGAGCAGTCTTTTGGTTGATGCTCTGTCAGCTGCTAAGACACACTAATGGAGCTGGCGTTGTTGCACCTTAGCCGAGTCTGAATTGGTTAATCAGTGTTTGTTTTCTAAACTAAAAATGTTAATTTTTTTAATAGCGCAGCTTCGTTATTCGATATGTATACATTAAAATTGTAGATGAAAAATATTAAACAATCTTGATTGATTAATAAATTGTGTTCGATTCCAAATTGACGAAACAGAAAATGGTAACTTGTCATTATTCGATGGATTTTTTAGTTCTATTTCAATTGATGTTTCTTGAAATATAGATGATGAAGACATTGAAAACCCATTTGATTTTTGAGGTTCAATTTGAATGTTTGTTTCAGGACAGCCGCTTCCTAGACGGAAGCTTGATAGAAGAAGACTAGGTTCAAGACGGAGGCTTGATAGAAGAAGACTAGGTTCAGCACCCGGGAAGAGTTGGCAACAATTAAAAGTACAATATTGTCCATGAGATGAAGCAACTATGACATTTATTCTTCATTATGGTAGGAGTCACATTTAAAGACAGTGTGTTCTCACATTGAAGTAATATGATATGAAGTGTTTGATCGTAAGTTCCAGAATTTGTCAACAATACGCATATTGGATACTTATATTCACTGTAATCCTGTTATAGTACTTAAATTGAGTTATGTAATATATATTATATTTATTTGATTTACTTGTTTGAGTTATTTATAATAGTATGTTGTGATGCGGGACTCAGGGTGAGTGTTGACATGACTTTGAACGTTTTAAACTCTCTCTAAATAATGCTTTGCATGGACTCTTACGAGCGGCCGACCCCAGCATTAATTATTTTCATGTTAAATATTGATATAAGTACATCATTTCATTTCATAGGCAACTTGTTAATGTCTTTATATAAATATATCCTAGTTGATTACCGATAATACGTTGACCACAAACACGTCTATATCTCTTACTGCTCGTAAAAACTGGAAATCAAATTCAAAATACAGGTGGCAAACGCAGGTCGCCGTGAGTTGCTTTTTTCCGTCTAGAGACTTGGAGGTCAAGCGATGTTTAAATATCCACAAAGACACTAAGCACTGGCTCTATCCGTTAATAAGACAAACGCTTATCATACAGTCGAGCTGAAATGAAATGAAAAGGTTTAACTTAATACACTAAGCGCACCTTACATCACCTTACTTATTCTGAAATACACGTTATGAAATCACAACGATTTATGTTCGAAAACTTTAAGGTTGTTGAAGAAGAAAGAAATCGGATAATGTCGGGTACAATCGAGTTCGTACAAAGCGTATTGTTTCCCTACGAAAATTGAAGGATATTGTTCAACGATTAATTGAAATAAATATATCGTATATTCTATTAACAGTTATCATGAAGATCGCAACGCATGTCGTACCGATATAAAATGTGTGAAAAAATAAATGTTGACATAGATATAATAAAGATGCTATTTATAAACGTGCCTTCATGCTTATCTGTATAGTGTGTTCTATGAACGACAGGTGTGTTAATTCAATTTTCCGAAAATATTTACCATCACACAGTATTCATTTTTTTAGAGACAATACTATTAAACGTTTTGTTTAAAACATTTAACATGTTTCAAGTATTAACTTTGCGACCAAGTAGCGGATGGAGAGTGTTGAATATAACCAATCACTACACAATCTATTCTATGAAATATATTCAAAGAGGACATTTTACCATATCCATCATTGGTTTTGATAACATCATGTTTTAGTATCTTAGTCTGCATCTTTTTTGATTTTGGGTTGAGGTACCTGTAATAATCCTCCACCATGATAATGAAATGATTTATCTTTATAAGGTGTTGTATTCTCTGTATTATAATTATATAAGAGTATATGTGTTTGTTAACACTAGATCTAGACATGTATGCTTATTTAGTTAGTTTCAGATGTCATTGGTTCTATATGTTACCTTTGTTCGCATTAGATTTTCTGAAAACTGTTTTAATGGTTATTGCTCCTAAACATATGGTGTTAATGTAGTCATGTTTTCACTGAAATCATAATTTACGTCACCGAGCTATATATAACCAAACAGTTGTTAAATAGATTTAGTAAGTTTCATTTGTGTTGCAATATTTGTACCAGAAGGAAGCACGGCATTAATTTGAAACACCCAATCATGTTTTCCTTAGATGCAGAAGTTTTTCTTACATGCCGGCGAAAGTTCATGTGTGTTTGTTTTTGCATAAGAACATGGATATACATATTTTGGTGGGTAACAATAACATATAACTGTAATCAACATTCAAATAACTTACTTTAACATTTTTAAACACACGTACTTTTTTGGTTAAATGTGCCCTTATTTGTTTATATACTTTGCATTTGTATTGTTCGTATATACATTGCTTAAAAAGCTTCGGATAAAAGTGTTCTAGTAATGCGTGATCTGATGTAATCCGAAGAACACATATAATGTAAAAATATCAAATCTATGCTTAAAATTCGGAAATGCAACGTTCCATTTGTTTTAAACAGCTAATAAAGGCTTCGAAAGACAAACATCCATTGTCTTAAAAGCGGTTTCACTCCGTTTCATCAGTAAAAATTGTCATGATGTCAAAATGTATATTGCAAAATACCAACAAAAAAGCCAGATATAAAATTATGTCATTTTTTTAAACGAATGCATTTTATATTTAAAGCCTAAAAAATTGTTAAAAAAACAATACTATCCAGTGTGATTAAGTGCAGAACAGCAGAGTTAAAACAAATTCAAGGCTTTATGCTGACTAAAAAATAAATTCATCATCACTTTGCCTGTTGAGGTACTCTCTGTTTTCTCGGGCTGAGGCCTCAGACTTGCGGGGTCTTGGTTAGTATGAAGTATGCAAATTTAGTATGAAAAAAGTATGAATATAAATTCAACATGAAATATTTACCAAAACTATTGTCGCATTTCACCAGTGTTGCGACCATGTTTGTGTATTTTACCTGCAATTTATGCAAATTAAACAAAGCGCCACTATTATCTTTAGATTATAATTCAAACGTTCCATTCAATAAAACCAAATTGCGACAAATGTCTACGGAGGATGAGATACTAATGTTAGGTACCTAATGACCCTTTTTTCCAGGAAAACGACATTCTATCATCAAAAGAAGTAAAATGTTTATTCCATCCAACCTGTAAACATGCTATCATTAAGTGGTCATTTGTATTTTAGTGATATGGTTTTCAAGCTGCAGCGGTGAATAGTTCTGCTACTGTCAACATCCAAAGATTCATCACACTAATTATACAGATACAATTGTTTATTTCTTTGAATAATAACACAAAACCCGTGTGTGTATTTGAATGTCATAGTATGACATGTTTAATTCTGCAGGTCTTTTAAAATTGAAATGAAATAGAAGTGTCGGTGTCCTGTGTTGAATATCTCCTCACACGCCGTTTGTTCAGAGTGAATTGCAAGTTGGGTTGTAAGATTTTGTTTTACTTATTACATTTTACGAAGACATGCGTGGAAACAATATGCAAATGGCAAAACAAATAAAGCCTCAGATACACGTTTCGTAAGCTAGTTCATTGAGGATAATTAATTTATAACCCTATAATTGATTCAACGGAAGCTTCATAGCCATGAATCAACATGCCCATTTGTATATAGTTGAAATATGCATGGACACAATATGATCATTTACATTTACCATATCAAAAATGGTTCAACTAAAAAAGCTTGAGTTATGGTCCTTTTTCCTGAAAGCCTTTAATTCAAATCTGGCAATATATGTTGTTTAATTATGCGTACTATGCAATTTTCTAGTTTTTAAATTGATTCTGTGGCAAAGGAAAAGTATCAAAAAAGTAAATAAAAATGTAGAAGCATTAGTTTTAAAATTATGCCGTGTTATATCCTTCAATGAGATCTATATAGCTTAGTTTTATTTTTAATGAATTATTATAGTTTGTGAAATGCATAGCGGACAAAATAATTGTGTTATATAACTGTGTTAATTCTTGATTCCGTGTCTGTTATGATCCCATAGTGATTTAATAAAACGTAGTAGAGGGCTACTGCATGATGTTTCATACCAAATCTTGACCTTTTATTTTCAGAGATGTACATGATTGCTGATGAAATATAATGCACTACATTATATTTCGTTACTCTTTAATATATCCTCTGGACAACAAAACAACGTATGGATGCACATTATTAAAGGGAAATAAACAAACAAAAAAGCGTTTGAAGAGAACTGTCCTCCCACCATCAATTCAATATTGCTTCCAATTAATATTCAAGTTCGTACCACTTATTGTTTGGGTGATATGCAAACAAGATGTGTTAATATAAGGGTTGACCTGGAAGCGTAATTAAGTTTATTGTAAGTCGTTCCACGAGCATGAAAAACGATGCATTAGGCGAGACGGAATACAATTTTTATAGATGGCGATGCAGCGTGGTTGTGGCGGAAAGACTTTTAAGAAGACATAGGGAAAGCAATATAAAGAAATGGAAGCGGAGCTAGAGTGACAAAACACGGAGCGGGGTAGCACGCGCAGAATATGAGGGAATACCGAAGCGTCCTTTCAAAGCAATTTGATTCGTCAATAAAGGTGTACACTTCTATAAAAAAAAACTTACAAAATTATTGCAGATGGCTTGCAAAGAAAGAAGATGATTTACAAAAAGCACTACCCTGGTGAAAAATATAAAGAAGTGCGATACAGACTGCAAGCAGCGAAATCGAATGGTGGAGTACAATGGGCAGTGCAAGGTACATGTTGTATAATGACTAGCTATTCTTATTCGCCACAAGAGCAAGAGGTGATTGTGAAAGCACACCATAGATTGTGCTAAGTTGCGTATGTATTATTTGAATTTACGTTAAACATGATAATACTAAGTTGGAATTTTGACCGCTGATGATGGAATACCCTTTTAAATGAGAAGATGTATTTGTGTTCAAAAATTTGGTTGAAAGGCTATTGCAAGATCGAGAAGTAGGATAAAAGAGGTGTAGTGGAGCGCATGTTTAGGTTTTGGCATGTAAGGTGATTGAGTATTCCGTATTATTATAGCGGTATTCATGGGTGGACATAAGTCAGAAAGATAAGTTGGGGCTAGGTTGTCTGTCATTTTGTAAACAAACAGTGATTTAATGTTGAGCTCTACGATTCCTTTCAGTTTCCCATCCGACTTGTTCGAAAAGCTATTGGATAGAAATAATATTGTGGCACCTGTATTCATGTAACCTCAAGTTGGACGTTTTCTAACAGTTATTGGTCTTCCAATGAGCAGTTGTCGTAAATGACATCGCCGTATTCGAGCAAGGGACATATAAATGATAAGTTGAGGAACGGTCTAAATTTTTTTTTTTACTTATTCATTACGTTTATGTTTGTGTTTGCCATACTAACACTGTGCTAAATACGGGTGCCTCATTGAAGATCTTTTGCAAAATACAGCCCTGGGTGTTAATGTTTTGCGACTGTGCTTATGGTGACGGTATTTATATATGCAGGGGGTTGCTGAGTAATATTTGCCTTTCAACTTATAATTATTGACTCCGTTTTATTATGATTAAAACAGACAATCCATGTTTAGCCAAATTGTTGCTTCTTTCGAGATCGAGTGTTGCCGCTTGTTGACTTGATTGTCGACTTAGACACACAGGCTTGAGTCGTCGGCAAATAACCTGATATTTGCTTTTATATCTTGGACAATATCATTAATTACGATATAAAACAGAAGAGGCCCTACCATTGAGCCCCATAGTACTCCAGCGTTGATATGAGACCAATTGGATTCCTGGGTTTGTGAAAACAACTTTTTTGTATTAACGGTGTGGAAGGTAAGCTTTGAACCAGGATACAAGATTACCACTTATGCCTTTATTAGGACGCTCAATCAACACTCCGTTTGCCATACACGGACGAATGATTTGCTTATATCGCAGAATAAAGGTCTGACCTCTTGTTACATCAGCGTCTACAGACGTCAAACTCGACTATCATATTAAACATGTTTGGCCAGGACCTGACAACACAGTGTTATTGTTCTCCAATAAATGGTTCATATGTCGCTTGAAGGAATTATACTATCAGAGTGTTCGCAAAATGTATATTGGTCAGGTGAAATTGTCTCAAGTAAAGATTGTGCAAGATTGGTTATTAAAAAACTTCATACACTTGCATTAATGGAATTGAAATATACCTGGGCTAATATAAACTGCCTTTAAAACCAAAACCATCTCACAAAACAACACCAGTAGTAATACAATTGAATTACAGTTTAAATAAATGTTCATGCTTAAGGATAGCATTAACAATATCGCTCTTTCAAAAAGACACACAGTCAATTTTAATAACTTTTGGTAATACATATTATGTATCAAGCAATTCTCTTTTTATGAAATCCTTACGCCACAGTTTAATGGTTTTTTATATAGTCGTTCCTAGCAGATAGTGCTTAAGGTTAGCTATTATGGTCAGTCTATGTCCATTTAAGAAGCTATTTAATACATCTATCTTAATCATCGTAAAAGTTGGTTAAACTATTAAAAATCTTGGACTCGTTTACATTTGGCTTAAGTGGTAATACAAACTAGGCAACTATGTCTTGTAGCTGAACACAACTCGTTAACAACTATATATCACATGTCTGACTCAAGTGATATGAAATGTAGTCACACTGTTCATCGTGCAAATACTTTGGCCATTTAAAATGAACATAAATGTCTTTAGGCGCAATCTTAAAAGAATTGCTGCAAACCCGTTTAAGCCCGTAACTACTTTAGGGGTCACATTTGTTATCAATCTTAATGAAACTTTGTCATATTAATTATATTGACATTTATAAAAGCAATATTTCATTATGCATTATTTTTGTTCAAAACATATATACCAAAGTAAGATCTTGGAGAAATAATTTCACGCTGAAAGCACATGTATGGGTGGATATTGATAAAACGTGTTTACAATATGTAGACTTTACTATCTAAGCTAACTTTTAATTTAGGTCAAGTAATCTATAACAAGTAAGTAACTGGGACATGTATTTTGAACACTATATACACACTCAATCCGTCATATGTTGCCCAATCACGATACATCTAATTTTGTTTAGTCCATGTTAGAAGCAAGATTTAAAATGGGTCTGCAAGATACAAGAGAATGTCACAAGGTAAATTCAATCTTGAACAAGTGTTAAACCACTTGAAATCAGGCGAGCCATGGTTGTTAAAGGGCTAGAAAAATCGAGAAATAAACGATGTTGCAAATTTCCGCTTTACAGTTCATCACATGTATTAATAAAATACAGTTCAGATGAAATTCCTACTACGAAAATCTAATACACAATGCATTAACCTTAATATCGATGCATATAAGTAAGCAACAGACACATACGTGTCAACATGATGACCTTTAAGTTGTATTCATATCAGGTCGATATAAACGCAATGTTGCCTGTTTTGCTGAAATCGGTCGATCATTTTTTCTTTACATAATTGTGCTTTTGAGAGACAGTATCATATTGTTGGTGTTTATATTTAAAGCAACCTACTGAAACATATTGTATTATCGTGTTGAACAAAATATGTTAATATTTATCTTTCAAAATTATAAATGCAATTGTTAAAGTACTTTTCACATGTGGTGACATAGTTTCTTATGTAAGATTGCTGTCCTTTTCTCTGATGTAAAATTATATCTCTAAGTAGACAAAAAACAGTATCTCCGGACCAATATTGAAACATTCATTTGTAAATTTAAATCTGCGACCATCTGCAAAGTTGAAGGTCATTTTTAGGTCAGTGTAGCTATATATACAAACTTACTTGTTTTACATTGTTTATCTTATAATTTTAAATAAATTTAAATTGCAAAGTATTACCTTAAAGCCCAATGTTTCGAGCTTAACGATTAGTTTCATAATAAAATATCAATCTTCAAAATATGGGCCTGACATAACTTTTTCCGACAATAACTTAAATTGATAAATGTTGCGCACATGTTCGCCTTATATGCAGAACATGTAGTACCTGTTAAAATAGTTCAAATGTACACAAATAGTTCAAATGTAACGCTCATTCAACGTTGCATTAATTTAACTATGAATGTCATAATTGAAAACGGTCTCGTCATACAAAATGCACGAACCAAATGTGTTTTTTTTTACTTGTTTACTTGTTTCAGTTGTTTAGCGTCAGTTTTATTTATGTTGGTGTTGTCAATTTTTTATTGTGCTTTTTAGCTATTGAGACATGCAATGTTCTGTGTTTCCCCTTTAATTATGCGACTAGATTGTGCTTCAAGATAAAATGAAAAAATGTATTCACTCCGTTCACCCCAAACTATATCCACCGCGTATTTATGTATTTATTAAATGCAAGCATGTCGTTGACTTCTACTTTTTTTTATCTCTGGCAATACTCATTTGATAATATTGAATACATAGCATACTTAATTATGTGATACGATTCCTTTCAGCTGTTATTCACCATGTCGGTTCGTAGAAATGTATCATTTCCAAAACAGATACCAAACCATTAGACCTCTCGTCATACCGTATTGATGAGGTAATATAGTAAATATTCATATACATTCATGACAATTTCCACTTATCTTAAAATAGATAATGATTCCTTGCAAAGAACTACCCCTTTTGTATAGTTAAAAGTTGCATATTATATGCATGTATTTTGATAAGTTTGTACATTCGTCACAGATTTATATATATACTTTTAACTAGTTCAATATAGATTCTTAAACTCATTATATATTAAGTGCACTAAGTTTCCTGCACTTCAAAACACAAGTTCAAAAGTAACTCGTTACACAATTTTATTACTTATTTCTTATGGTGTGTGTGTAACGTAATTCTAACAATATCATTTCCATTTATTACGCATGTTCAATTGAAACGTCACATTGAATCGAATTTAAAAAAATGCATTTAATAAATGCGTTTAATTGCAATTACAGTCCAACCTATCCCAGCGACCACCTTTTAATAGAGACCACCTGTCCATAAAGACCACAACGATTTCCTCCCGAACGATTTCACTATATATTGTACCTGCGAATAAAGCCCACCTGCGAACAAAGACCAAGGACTGCCATTTAACATTCCCAAATGTCCATGTTGATACCTTACAAAGACCACTCCAATCATAACAATCAACGATTTCGCAACTTTCAATAACAACAATGGCCACCATGTCGCTGTGATAGTCACCTGATCAACATCTAACCTGTAGACTCGTCGGTCGCAATGGAGATATTGGCAAGTAAAAGTTTACTGCACTAGATAGCAGTTTTTTGTTTACTTAACACACATTGCTAATTGGTAGCTGACTCCTTCTTTTATGCATTTATCAGTTTGTCAAAAGTGTAAGAAGTTGCCTTAGTATTTTAGTGACTCGTGATTAAGGTACTAATTTCCGAAAATATCAAACGCAAATTTGGGGCTTTCATCAACTCATTAAGGAAATTTATGGTTTCGTTACATTTACAATTCCAATTACAAACATACATTTTGATATTTATTCCTTTCTTAAATTTCTCCGTGATAAGACGCGCAAAGATTATCGATTCAGAATTTGTCAGTTCAAGTACATATTCATGTATGTCAATAGTTATTTATACATGATTTGATTAATAAAATAAATAATAAAAACATACGAAAATTGAAATAATTAATAGAAAATCAAAACAGTGTTTTGATTCCTTTATAACATTATACATGCAATAGTATTCAACCATTTAAGCAATAGAGCACATACATAGATAAGGTACCTGTTAAAATCCTACTAGCACTATTTTGCAAAGTTTCAATCGACCCTGCGAATAAAGACCACATGTGTACAAAGATCACCACGACAAAATCCCTTAAGTGGTCTTTATTGACAGGTTGCACTGTATTATGATTATGTTTTGGTAATTGTTATTTCTTAATTATATATCAATCGTTGTTATAAGTCACTGTTTGTATGTGTATATTTTATATATGTGGTTGCGCAAATGTTTATGTTAATTCAATTCATTGTTTAAGAATATTGTTGAAGGTACTTTGAAAACTAAACAGTACAATTATGGGTACTTTATTTTATAAAAAGAGTTGCTTAATATGCAATTGCGCATATATGCATATTGTGTATATGCAACTATGCATATGTCTATTATAATTTCATATCATTTATAAATAATATATTGAACCATTGTATTAAGGACTTTGATTGTACTTTACATATTTTAAGAAGTGCATAACATTTTGAACTTGACATTATAATACGAATATAGAAATAATTTAACTCCACAAAACCACAGCAAATACTGTAAGTTCATCCATTATTGTTGGATATAGAAGGTTAACATGTAAAACACTGATGAAACGCTTAAACTCGGTGACGCCGCCTTGGTACGGTCAATACAATGCACTCGAAGCTTAAATCGAAATAAATGGTAGCTTTATCTGCATGTTGTGTTCTCTACTTATTTGAATATAAGTAATTATTTGTTTGTTTATGGTAACATAAATTGCTTATATAAGAACAATCATTCATTATAAAAAATGATGGGCACAATAGATGCCTATATCAAATCAATTTGTGTAAACATATTGGACTGTTTGCTCTGTTGTCTATGTTATAAATATAAATAAAACAATAAATAATGAAAATACTTAAAGTGACGAGTTCACACAATCTTTTATATTTGTTCATGTCATTTCATAATCGATTGCCACATTTTGTCCGGCTTGTCTATATAATGTTATGATTTACCGTCCAGTACTCACTCACGTATACTTACATTTTGTTGTTATAAAAACTTGAATTTGAAAAAAACACTTTGTTTATACTTAAACACATCTGGATAGTACCGATCCTTTTGAAAATATTTTAATTGATAATACATGTATATGACGTTTTAACTTTGTATGGTTTCGATTTTATTGTGTGTGAATGCAATAAAAAGGGCTTGTTTGAAGTACAAAAAAACAATTAAACGCTACAAACATTATCCGGGAGAAATTCCTGTTTCTGAGCAATATCTTGCGTGATCCGCAAAACGAGGTACAACTGGTATTTCGACCGTAGCTCTCCTGTATATGTATTGTAACAATGCGCTGTTCAATTACGCTTCAAATCGGATTCGCACTCACATTAACAAAGCTCGCACACTTCGATGAATAGTTTACAACGCTAGAGAGCCGTTTTCAGTAGTGCACATTTATATAAATTATTGCATGATCCTTGTTTTTTCGTCATTATATTCTCACTTTAATGGATTGATCATGAATTGGAAAAAACTGGTTGTGTTGTTTTATTCTGTTGTTATGTGATTTGTTAAAGTTCTTTGTATGATTTAACTATTAATATATTCTTTTTATTTTCTGTATTGTATATACATAAACGTTGCTAACAAGTTATTTTGTGAGGATAGTGTATTAAATAGACGGATTTGTATGTTTACTTCTATAACTAAATATAATGGGGATCAAGATGGCATATTTCCCTAACTTGTATTTACTTATTGTTGTTATATGACTTCCTATTGATATAGTGAATCTCAAATAAAGGATTTGTAAAATATTACAGTAACACGGACCTCGTTCATTTTATTTATGATGGTGTTTGTTAGTGACTTGAAAACAAGTACTTAGTAAGAAATGCCTTATGTCATGATTGATAGTGGATGAGTTTACATGTTAAAATATGCATGCAATTATAAAGTTTGAATTGAACTGTTAACCTTTGATATTATTATCATTTTCTCAAAAGCTGCTTTACTAATGTTTCCGGTGTTTTCCTTTAAGATTCATGATATTCTACGAATCCGTTTTAAGCAGCGCTGACTAAAACTTTTTGGAAACCAATATCGTTAATGCATACATGTCTGAAAAACGAATAGATCCAAGCCTACGTTTTAATTCTCACCAGTCATGTTTTTTAAAGCAATCTCGTTATTGGTTAGCGCGGTTCATAGGCGATAATTTGGGTGAGTTACGCGAGTTTTCCCAAAGTGCTTATCGACCGTAGTTACGTACGCAATTACGAGCGTTGAACAAATTAATAGAAATTAAATGTTGCAATTGGTCTGTAAGGGCGATTGTTTTAACCTCTGTGTCCACACTTGACGGAAAAAAGAACAGATTCTATGTATTGGTGTAAAACTTCATTAAACTCGTATTTGTACAACCATCGTTAAATACACGTATTACAACTCTCGACTGTGTGTGAGAGTTCGAATATCAACAAGCCTCTGTATGAACTGATGTTTTTTAAAACACTTTTGTATTCGGAAGAGGTGACCAAAGAAAAACGTTTATATCAATCATATTCCTAATTAAATTTAAATTCAGTGATGCTTATGTATAGTCGATGCTTACCGCTAAAGATGTCGATACACCAAACTTTGCCCTTAGTTCGGAACCTTGGAGTGCTTTCGAAACGGCAACCAAGTTGTATTCTAATCCTAGAGTTACAGGGCTTAAAGTCTTTGAATGAAGACCACTTCAGATTCTTAGACAATACCAACAAGTTAATTAAATGCATCGAATATAAGTTAATTGAATGATAGAATGGGACATTGCATAATAATAATTGTTATCGTTTTCAATTTTAGAATTGTATTCATTTGGCAACACTGCTTTTCACTTTAATCATAGCTGTCATTTAACTAAGCCAATACAGGTATTTGTATGACACATATTGGACAATCAGCATCAACTGATTCAGAAATTGATGCAAGATCAATGCTTTTAGTTGGCAATCGAATATAAATTCTATGATACCATAGTTAGAGACAAGCTTCACTTTGGGACACCAAACTGTTTACCGCTGGCAAGTTTCAGTCAGTCATTCAAAAACGTTAATATATATTCGTTACGGGAGTTATTAGCAAGATTATTTACATCCCCATCGAAATCCCGAATAAAAATGAGTTCCTGATTCAGTGTTTGGATTGTTAAGATCTTAGAGTAACCATTTGTTTTACCAAGATACCTCTTTACAACAAAACTATTATACCTGAACTATATCCAACTAAAAATAAACAACAACAACTTGACTCTCATCATATTCTACAGGCGATATATATACACAAATTATTTCTTTTTAGCAACATGATGTCAAAACCTTGACCACATCATAGGTGCGTGATGTCGCCAATTCCAAGCCTTCCGTGTCAGAGCTTAAATGTTAAAAACATATTAACATTTGAATTATTCAATTCTTTACGAACTTATTTATAATTGCAATATAATAATAGAATAATATAATATAATTGAAATATGACTTGTATTTTGTGTTTATGTTAGTTTGTATTGTGTTGTATTGTGCTGTTTTGTACTGTTTGGGCAATCGGTAACTTGCCTTAAATAAAGGACCAACTAATTGTTTTTAATGAGAATTCAATACTGCTCCAGCAGCTCGAGTTTCACTTCTTTATATTGTAAAATGACAGGCGCATTTACGACTATCTGCAGCCAATTGTAATACATTTTTGCAATTACAAATTTCATAATGTTGGAACTTGTTTATCAAACACGAAATGTCTTAAGTTGTTATTAATCAGTAAGCCTGGTTATATACTTCACTATGTTATTACTTTCATATTTATTTATACCAACTAATCGCACTTGGATTTATTGGGTTATTTGGTGGAAATGAAATAAAGGACACACCCTTTCAGATACCCTTTTGTTTCTTTAGAAGAAATTCTACCCTGATAATGTTGCCGAAGTTCATATTTAGTAATTAAATTGAACAAGTGTATCAACAAAATACCAAATCAATTATTTAGAATAATCATAAAAGACAACACGGCACTAAGGACGATTGGTGATTAATGCTTATATATGTATAATAACACTTACAAGATTGTCAAAAGATGATTTTGAAATTTCAAATAAAATAAAGTATAGTATATTATGTAACTTTATATTAACTGTCTAGTTTATTTGCCTTAACACATATCTGACTAAAACCTACACTAAAAGCAAACACATACAACACAAAACGCAATCATGTTTACTATTAATACAACATCTGAACAATGTACATTAAACGAGGATATAACAGTAGTTAGAACCCATTTTTCAAATCATGTATACATAGCCAACATTGAAATGCTCCTTAAGCCCTAAGTATAACTATTAAGCTCATTTGTATATTTCCTTTAATACAGAACAGGGACTAGAAGGAACCTCTATTGCTAAATTATCTGAAGTTTAAATAAGTTGAGTTAGAAATGTGTTTTGAAAATATAGCAGCAAGTGAGAGTTTCAACATTAATAAGCACTCGAATCTATGTTGTAAACGCCTAGGAGGAGAATGTTCGATGGTGGTTTTAATATTACGCTATGGGCCTATTACATTGTTAAAACATAAACATATCAAACAATAAAAGTGAACGCATCATAAAATAAACAAGAACAACATACCAACAAGCTGCTTGATATTTAACAAATTCGAAGAAAACAAGAGCTGTGTTCGTGAAACACAATGCTCCCAACTGCGCCGCTTACAAGCCATATAGTTGACCTTTGACCTTCAATGATGACCTTGAACTTTCACCACTAGAAATGTACAGCTCCATGAGATACGCATGCATGCCAAATATTGAGTTTCTATCTTCAATATTGCACAATTTGACCTTTCTACCTTGACTTTAAGCCTTGAAGGATGACCTTCACCTTTCAGCACTGAAACTGAGCAGCTCCATGAGATACGCATGCATGCCAAAAATCAAGTTGCTATCTTCAATATTGCAATATGACCTTGACCTATGACCTTGACATTTGACCTTGAATGATGACCTTGACCTTTCAACACTCAAAATGTGCAGCTCCATGAAATACGCATGCGTGCCAAATATCGAGTATCTACCTTCAATATTGCATAATTTGACCTTGACCTTGTAGGATGACCTTGACCTTGACCTTTCACCACTCAATATATTGCAACTCAATTAGATATGCATGTATGCCAAATATCGAGTTGCTATCTTCAATATTGCAAAATTTGACCTTTGACCTATACCTTGACCTTGAAGGATGACCTTGACCTTTCAACAATCAAAATTTGCAGCTCCCTGAGAAACGCATGCATGCCAACCATTTTGTTCCTATCTTAGATATTGCAAAATTTGACCTTGACATTTGACCTTGAAGGATGACCGTGACCTTTCACCATTCAAAATTTCCAGCGCCATTAGATACACATTCATGCCAAATATCTAGTTGCTACTCAATATTGCAAAAGTTATGACCAATGTTAAAGTTTTCGGACGGACGGACATACGCCATATATTTGACCTTTGACCTAGAAGGACGAACTTGACCTGTCACCACTCAAAATATGCAGCTACATGAGATACATATGCATTTCAAATATCAAGTTCCTATCTTCAATCTTGCAAAATGTATCACCAATGTTTAAGTTTTCGGACGGACGCACAGACTGACGAACAATTCAACAGCTACGGAAAAAAAATTAAAAAAAATATTGGGGGGGGGGGGGGGAATTCTGGGGCGTTGGGGATGGTTTGGGTGGAATCCATTATGGTATGTCAGGTAAGTGTTGTTTTGTCAAAGTATGAATCAAATCTGATCGTAAATAAAGTAGTTATGGCAATTTAAGCAAAATGAATTTATTTGACCTTGGGAATTCATAGGTCAAGGTCAAAATCAACTTGCCAGGTACAGTACCCTCATGATAATAAGAAAGTATTTGAAGTTTTAAAGCAATAAAATTGATACTTGAGAATACAGTGCATGTAAACACAAAATTTAACAAATTTTTTCAAAGTTACTAAGTCAAAAAAGGGCCATTATTCAGTCAAAATGCCAACCAGAGTTATGCAACTTGTTTTGTACAGTCCCCTTATGATAGTTAGCGAGTGTTCCAAGTCTGAAAGCAATAGCTATGATACTTAAGGAGTAAAATGGACCGAAACACAAAACTTAACCAAATTGTCAATTTTCTAAGTATAAAAGCGGCCATTATTTTGTGACAATGCCAGTCAGAGTTACATAACTTTGCCTGCATAGTCCCCTTATTATAGTTAGTAAGTGTTGCAAGTATGAAGGCAATAGCTTTGATACTTTAAGAATAAAGTTGACCTAAACACAAAACCTAACCAAATTTTCAATTTTCTAAGTATAAAAAGGGGCATAGCTCTTAAAATAAAGCTGACAGAATTATGCACCTTTATACTGTTGCCATAAAGAAATATTCCAAGTTTGAGTTAATTATCTTTGATGCTGTTAAAGTTATTTGACTTAATAACAAACTTTAGCCAACGCCGACGCCAACGCCGGGGCGAGTAGTATTGTTCTCATTTTTTTTCGAAAAGTCGATCTAACAAACGATACAAACACTACCATTAAAACCGCGACAAGTATTACTCCCACAGCTTAATCACTAAATCTTCAACCATTATCACCACTACGCCCAAACCATCACCACTACCACAACCTACCAAAATACCACGTTCCGAAACATGAGCCTATTCGTTCGAAATGCTACTGTTTACCGGTACTTATACGTGCAAACCACACCGGGCTTTGATAAGTATACGCCCTGGAGTTCAAAATATACTATATATTTTCCATATATAAATCAACTTTAATCGAAAATAAATGCATTTTGCACATAGAACCGCCCCCCCCAACCAAAGGCCGTTTTAAGCGATAGCTTTGTATGCAATAAAAAGATATGTCTTGTACAAACAAAAAATGGAATGTTTTTTGTAACTTTTATCCGGCCGTTTTCTAGTGGAATATAACCTTTTTCTATGCATTGTTTTTACTTTAGTCTCGTCTCTAACTTTATCATATTTCAGGGGTTTGGTATTGCACACCTATTTATGCCCTATCACTATCTCCAAAAGATAAAAACATAACAAAAGTTTAAAGTGTAAAGTGCCTTCGAGTAAACTATGATATTTTTTTTAGACGGTACAGCCCTACATGACACGATTATCTTGTATAATGTAACCTGGTTATTAGCCTAATTCCATACCGCAAAAGTTACCATTCGACAGAAGCTTTATGAGCAATCCCCTGTCTGACTTACTGGTATATGTATTGAACATCCATCTGGGGCGTATTATCAATACACAATACATGTATACCGCATGCGGTTGTCATAGAAAATGAGTCAAGAAACGCGAGCATCAATTGCATTAACTATATCTAGATAATCAACTAGTTTATCCGGCAAATCGGAATTAACCATGCTGTTCGCTTTTTACACAACTGAATGATAGGATTGTTATTAGCAAAGTTGATCTATGTATGCAGAGGACAATTTTATTTTATATTGAATTCGAAATCACAAACACTGTAACGAGCAATCTTTTCCATGTGCTATTACGCCATTTGTGTTATACGCTATTTGTGTTATACGCTATTTGTGTTCTACGCTATCGTGTTCTACGCTATTGCTTGCTGTGCGATGTGTGCCATACGCTATATGTGTTATACGCTTTTTGTTCTAGCGTTATGTGTGTAAAACCCTACGTGTGTTGTACGCTTTATGTGTTATACGCTATTTGTGCTAAACGTTTTTTTTTGTTTTACATGCGACTATCCCATTGCGGATTTGGTTCAATGTTCATATTGATGATTGTTTTACATCCTTAATAAATCTATATTGATGCACACTGTTTAAAGTTTGAAATTATGAGTATGCCATATTATACATACAAATATTAATACACTTACATTGTATAACATTCAATAAATCATAGTTCGTTCCGGGATCAGACAAAGTGTATTTTAATGCACATTTAATTATCGGCTTTTTGTCTGGATCAGCTTGGATCATGTAATTGTAAATCGCTAGGATCCGAAACATTGAAATGATTGTTTAATTAAGTCACAATCAATGTCAGGTTGGAATTCAGCTAGCTATAAATTGTAAAATACAATACAATATTAATATCGTCACTATTGATTCAAAATATCGTTACTATTGATTCAAAATAATGCAAATATTAATTATAAATCCTCGTTAAAATCATAAACATGATATATCAAGTTTGCTCTGGGAATATGCAATATAGATAAAACAAGTGTGAGAGAGAAATAGTAGGAGAGATAAATTAAGATAGATTATAAAGGAAAACACAACGAGGCAAAATTTTATAAACACATAATATAACGTGTCATATGACATACAAATGAGTTTACCGACATACCGTACATATAGGAATCAAACTAGCGTCCGAAAAACAAAACAACTTGCGATAATGGCGATACTTATATCATCTTACATGTCGCGTAATCGTTCATAGTTCATGGACGACACATAATTACTAGCAATGTTCATTACTCTTAAATTACTGGTATGTAGCCTATCATTCGATATCTCGTCATGCGCGTATTTCCAAGATGACAAGTTTTGCATTAACTACCATTTTCTCGTGTCGCGCATGGGACAAGTCCGTCCCTCTCTAGTAATATTAATTTCTCTGCATAATGAAGGATAAAATATTCAACAACACCATGAATCAGTTTCTAGTCCAATTTAATGTCTGACTTAACTAATATTTCAGTGATACAAATACGTTGTAATTGCTACATGATCGTATCTTTCTCGATCCGTGCGCCTCCAAGTCTAAACCCTTTCTCCTTGTTTCCCTCTAACATCTGCCCCGTGAAACTCAGTTATGAATCCCATTTGTCAGTGTTCAATACGTGCTTGTTGCTGGTTGGTTGAATTACAACCTAGGACTTGGTATGTACACGCTAATCAGCATTGTGATACAAATAAATAATGCATATACATTCTAAGGCTTGTGTCAACAGCATCGTTCCCCCTTTGTTGTTAAACATACACAAGATACAAATATTTAATATTTTGACCGTCGTGCATACTCGCCACTGATATACTTGTCAATATTTCGTACATAAAGAAAACCCAAATAATTCACCTACGATTTCTAACCATAATGTGACACAACTTATCCTCTCAATTTGATTTTTATGTATTTTAGGATACAGAAAAATCTTTAAGAATTTAAGTATGGAAGTGAACGAAAACATATTAACATATACGATGAAAAAATCAAACGCGCAAACATGAAAACATCGGTGACTAAAACATATATATGATGAAAATCTGCACATTATTAATGAAATTGTTAACGAATGTCTCTGCTGAAATAATAAAACGTTGGAATAGTTAAATAGTCAATGTCAATCACAATGAAGTGGAATGCGTCACTGATTTGGGAAATCCAATACAAATAGTGTCCATTTTTGACATCTTTGCTGGAGGCGATGTGGCGTCTGGGTGAAGAGATGAGACGTCCGGTTGGAGAGTATGTGACATCTGGTTGTAGATTGTAACATGCATTCGATTGAAGACGGCGGCTTCCGAATGAAGACGATGATTGTCAGTCTGAGAAGCTGTTGGTCCTCGGTTGTCGCACGATTTAGAATACTTCAAACGTTTATTATATAGAGTTCTGAAGCATGACTGCGCTCATGACTGTAGCATCATAATAATTGTTTATGTACACGTAATTAAGGTAACACACATATATATAAGTTCATAGACGATAAAATGTTCACCCAATATATGTACAAAGTACGCGCGATTTTCCATCATCAAGTCCTTTCATATCAACGTATCTTTAAAAATCATTTTCGACGACGCGTGAAATGTCCATTAACATTCCACTCGTTGTATGGTACTGATGCTAGTTCACAATTTGGATCAATGTCGACAATGTTGGATCCTAATTGAAGTCGTCTGTTACGTCATCTTATCTCGACGGATACATCGTCGTCGAAGATATCTGTATGTCGATGACAAATTCTTCTTCTTTGTCGGGGCGTTAAGATCTGATCACGATCTCAAATGCGTTATGAACGCATGTTGCTGCAGGCAAACCAGGCCAACGATGTTAGGAGCGCTGTTTTTCTCCTTAACTTGTATCGCATTGGCAAATCTTATAGGGTTAATTACATGAAATGATAAACGGGCCTTCTATTTACATATTTATATTAAATGGAACTTGTTATATCAGCACTCAGATTATTTATCACACCTGCGATAATATACCCAGATAAAATGAGTGTGTTAAAGAAACGCTATTCTCATGACACAAATTTATTATGTTTGATTTAAACTATACGCATTTGTCTATTCAATAAAATGCAGCGTGCTTTATTTTGTTTTATTCACTTAGAGAATAAAAATTTACAAACAAAATCCTTTGTCTTAATGTAGGCATTGTTATAAAGAACGAAAAAGAATAAACTACATATACGATCAGTATCTAATTTTTAATGAATCCTAGCAATATAGTTGTATCTTTTACATTATATTAATAAAAGGACTGCGTTGCTTTTAAGGATATTTACAAACTGTATTAAAATGCTATCTACGCCTAAATATGGTGTTTACTTGAGCGCTGTAGGGCATAAGCTAGTGTTAGTTAGTGTTTTATTGTCAAGTGTGTTATCGTAAGCTGGTCTGATACGCGTATATTTGTATAATGTATTATGTGCAAACATACAAAAGCGTTGTTCAATAGGATTAGATCGATATACGAATTGGGTATTTACCGTCCTTTGCGACAGGTGTGGTCTTTTTTTCATGTTTGTACCCGATTGAGATATATACACAGGATATGTCTGGGAACAGGAACAAGAAACCTCATTGTATTAAGCATACTTGATCATATAACCAAATGTTATCTATGGACAAACCTCATTGTTAATATGAAACCTAACACTGCGATAATCTTAGGAAATTGGAATCACACTTATATAATCAATTATTTAAACTTCATTAGTTTGAAGTAACGTTGACCTACGAGCCTAATTGTTTATATAGAGCTAAGACCATATCAACAGATGTTCCCGATAATTGAATTACATTGGGGAAATGAAACCATATTCGCATAATAAATTATTCAAACTTCATTATTCGGTGTGACATAAAACTTTATATGGCCTGTACAAATAAGATTTTCTGTTGACCCCTTTCATATGTACCGTTACCACGATAAATTAGGGAATAACAATCCTATATGTCAATACGTTGACCTGTTCCGTTAATCAAATGTCTGTCAGTTATATAATCCTTAAATTTCCTAATCTTAACATATGGTATTAAACTTTTCAATTTATTTACTCCACCCTGGATGTAAACGTATTCGTGCGCATACTTAAAATAAATCTTAAATCGGGTCTTAGTTTATACAAGTATCTCCCAAAAAATTTATTACGCTTCAGAGCTGGTTGTTATTGCGCACGGATAATTGGCATTTCACCCGTATACTAAAGTATGACATTTTCATTTCATTCTAAACCCGTAAATCAATGCTTATGACGATACATTATCAAAATCGGACGATACCGTCCTCTATAATCCTATTTTTACATATTTAATACATATACATTCAAAACATATTTCTCTATATACAAAATTTGGGGGTCTGTAAGTCTCGACATCTATTTCGCTTTATTTTGTAGTCCATTCACATGTGTTCAGCCATTGTCTGAAGGCACGTGGAAATTGCTTTCTTCATGGCGTTATTTGAACGTGAAGTCTTTTTGGTCAATTTTCTTTTTTTGTGTTTTAACGCTACCGCGTCAATTTGCATCTGATCATCTGAAGAATCATTTTCAAATCTACTTACAGGTGAGTTTTGTTAATTACTGTTATCGGAATGCATCGTGTCTGATTCACTGGAGCTTGAAGTATTGTGATTGAATTGTTTGTTTCGTAAATGTTTTTGTAATTCCGCCAAAGGGATATCTTCTTCATTATCAGAATTGTCCCGGATTTGACGGGTTTGTCTAGTAATGATAGGTAACCCTTGTATTGACTCATTTGAATCGCTATCAGAAGATAATGTGTCGTCTGCAAAGGCTAAATTTGCTTTTCTAATCGGGCGCGCTAGTGGTTTATCTATCATTGGCCATTCATCGATATTTGCGTGCCTTATTTGATCAGCGTGAACTTTAATAGTTGAGTTGTCTAACTGATTCTTTATTACGTATGTTAACGGCGACTTTTGTTCGATTATACGATAATATGGCCTCCATTTACTGTCTAATTTATTTGTACGTTAAATTTTTTTGTAGTAAACGGGGTCATTGATTTCGAATTTAATATCTTTCATATTTTTATTCGCATAATCAGCTTGTCTACGTTTCGATTTTTGAATTTGTGCACATACCTTTTTAAATGATTTGTGTTGTTCTTCTAATACACTTTTATGATAATCTTCACCGTGATATTTACGTCTAGGCTTTAACAAGTTGTCTATTGGAAGAATAGGGTCTCTATTACAAAGTAATAAGAACGGTGTGTGCTTCGAAGTCTCGGATGTACTAAATCTCATTGCCGCTAAAGACATGTTTAAATGTAAGTCCCATTGTTGTACATTTTCTTGAACCCGTTTGGACAGTATATTGTTCATAGTCCCATGTGAACGTTCGTTCATGCCATTAGCTGCGGGATGATAAATTTCGTCTTTACGTGGTCAATGTTCATTGATTTTAATGTTTCAGTGAATGCAGTGCTAGTGAATTCTTTTCCGTTATCAGTTATAATTCTTATACATTAACAGGTGTATTACGCCATCGGAAGATTTATCTGGCGATTGAAACGCTTCTATGTATCCGGAGTATTGATCTACGAAACATATTATATATCTATTTCCGGAAAGCGTTTTCGGATATGGCCCGCATATATCTATGGAAACAACTGAAAACGGAAACGGGGGTATTGAGATATCCGACGATATGGGAGCTTTAATTGCTTTTAAGTTTCTACTTTGACATATAATGCACTTAGATACATAAGCATTCAATTCTTTGAACATTTTAGGCCGGTAATATTTCTGTTTTAGTGTCTGAAAAAGCCTTTGAGACCCAGGATGCCTGTTTTCATCAGGGTATTGCTTGACAACTGAACCAGTCAGGTGTTTAGGTACAAAAAGCCTGAGAGTAGGTTCCTCATCTACGTTTGATATGTAGTACAGTATTGCATCGACCGTAATATATTTATCATCTTCACTCTTGTTCTGTTTCCCTAATATTAATCTCGCTTTAATCTCAGATATATGAGGGTCTTTTTCTTGTTCTATTTGCATATTAAGCCCTGATATGTTATCGTTCGACGCTGTGTCGTCGACTGGGAGTGGCTGTGGGGTAATAATATTATCAATTATTTGCTTGTGGTCAATGTTTGTGGAGTCGATTTCATTAATTTCGCGTGTTTGGTCTTGTTTATTTATTTGCGAATTAATCGTAAAATGTTTATCGTTAATATCTAATTCTATTTCTGTTTGATCACATTGATTATTCTTTATTTTGGTTTTTGGACGTCGGCTTAGAAAGTCGGCAATAGTATTCTTTTTTCCCGGTATATATTCAATTTTGCAGTTGTAACCCGCTATACTTAAGGCCCATAATTGTATTTTCTTGATTTGCATCGGATTTTCCAGTAAACATTTCAACGGCCTATGATCCGTCTTGAAAACAAATTCGGCGTTGTGTAAATAATGGTGTAATTTACTTAGACTGTAAAATATGCTGTAACATTCTTTTTAAATGGTACTATATTTGCATTGCGTGGGGCTTAATCTGTGCGATAAGAAAAATATCGGCTTTTCGTCCACATAATCCCCGGTCTCGTTATTGTCGCATTTTTTAGTCAAACAGG
The DNA here is from genome assembly GCF_020536995.1 of Dreissena polymorpha. Classification (NCBI taxonomy): domain Eukaryota; kingdom Metazoa; phylum Mollusca; class Bivalvia; order Myida; family Dreissenidae; genus Dreissena; species Dreissena polymorpha. The sequence continues at coordinate 38,309,288 of NC_068360.1, forward strand.
CTCCGACGCATTTATCAGATGCATCAGTATACAGTATATAACCTTTTTTTGGATCAGGGTATGAAAGATAAGGGATTTGCGTAAATGAGTCTTTTAATTGTATGAAACTATCTTCGCATTGTTTTGACCATTTAAATGGGACATTCTTTCGCGTGAGATTTATGAGAGGCTCGACTACTTCTGAATACGATGGACAAAATCTCCTATAAAATCCTGCCGCGTCTAAGATAGATCGTACATCGCGCACGCACTTTGGCCTAGGGAATTGTCGGATCGCTTCCACTTTTAACGGATCCGGCCTTATACCGTTTTGATCTATGATGAAGCCTAGGTATCTAGTCTCTCTTTGTAAGAATTTACATTTTGATAGTTTAAGCTTTAGGTTATGTTTACTGAGACTCTGTAGTACCGTATTTACGTGCGCTAAGTGAGATTGCAAGTCAGGTGAGAATATTAGTATGTCGTCTAGATACGTCACAGCGAAGCCCTCACAACCTTTGAGTACTTTATTAGCCAATTCTTGAAATATAGCACCGGCGAAGGAGGCACCGAAGGGCATAACATTAAATTGAAATAGACCCCTGAATCCCGAAGCAAAAGCCGTTTTTTTCTCTGTCCTCTTCTTTTATTGGTATGTGCCAATACCCCGATATTAAATCTAAATTGGTGAAATATTAATTTTTACCTAATAACGCCAATATATCATCTATTAATGGTAATGGATAAGCAATTGGTTTTGTAATTTTATTAAGCTGTCTGAAATCGACGCAAAACCTTTTCTCGTCTTTATTATATTTGTTTGAGTCATGGTTATTTTTCTTTTTATCTACTAAAACAATAGGGAAGCTCCACGGACTTCTTGATGGACTTATTATGTTTGCGGCTTAATCTATGAATACCTTATTGTTTAATGGTGTTCGATACGGTTTCAATATAATGGGTGGATGATCCCCTGTATCTATGGTAAATTCTATCGCTGAAGTTTGTGTTAATTCTAAATTATTTCTTGCGAAGAGAGTTCTGTGTTTTAAGAGTACCGGGAGAATATTTTCTTTTTGATCTTCATCTACACGTAAATCTGATAAGATTTCATCTTTAGATAAGCCTGATTTCGGCTGATTATTTTTGATAACTTCTTGTACTGAGCATATTTCATTATCATTTACCGATTTTATTCGCCCTATGGCGCAGTGTCGTTGTTATTATTATTGTTTTGTGCGTATTGTTTATAATTAAAATGGGAAATTGTCTATTACGCGTTGTCTTGACTACTGAATTAACAATTGTTAAACCAGGCTCATTATCAAAGAAAGAATTGCTTATTCCATTAAATTCATAATTTGTATTTGAACGTATGCAGTTTCTTTTAGCTTGAGCAAAGAGTCTATTTGCAGTTTGTGGTTTAACACAGATTGTCTAGTTAATCTCGGTATCGTTGAAAGGTGTACATCTTCTTCTTGAGGTACATAACAGTTATCAATCCTCAAACATCCTAAATCAAAGTACAAAAGGACACCATTATCTTGTAAAAAGTCTCTTCCTAAAATAACATTTCTATTAACGTTACTTTCTACAAAAAACATATGCTCTTTATATATGCTCCCTATTTTGAATCTCAATTTTACATATCCGTGGACATATAATGAATTTCCGTTTACCGACTTTAGATTTACTTTTTTCATTATCAGTGCTGGTTTGTGTTTTAACATATCATAAGTACGTTTGTTTATCAAGGAAACTTCTGCTCCACTATCTATTAAGCTCCTTAAATGATAACCACCTGTTGAAATAACACAAGAATTTGGACTACCACACAAAGCGATATTATATGTCTCGACTTTTTCATTCTTACCATAGACCCCTTTTTGGTAAGAATTTCCTAGTCTTTTCGATTAATGTACGTTTTTCTTTGAGTACATTCTCTACTAAAATGTACTAGTTTGCCACAATTCCAACAATCAATTTTATCTTTCCAATTTTTGTCATATTCGTTATTGCGCCCGTTACCGTTGTGACCTATCGTATGACCGTTCCGTCCTACTGTATATGCACTTATCTCGCGTTGCCTACGGCGACAGATTTCAATAGAATGACCGTGTTTCTTGCAATATGTGCGAACAATAGATGACCTAATATAATCGATATATGTCTGAATATTATCGGTCGTATAGCTATCGAGTCCATTTATTTGCGATCGTAACTCAAATCTAGCTCTGACACTTTGCTCTTGTATTGCGCTTTTTAAAGCATTTGATAGGGTTGTATGATTTTCGCGCATTAATTTAAGTCTCAAATAATCGTGCGATAATCCGTCGATAAAAATTTCTACTAACTGTTTTTTCTATATAGTCTAAATTACCTTCAATATTTTCGTATGCATCAGTCGCAAGAGATAAAAGTCGCTCAGCGTATATTTGAACATTTTCGTCGGTCTTTTGTTTAGTCGTCTTTAATAGTGAGAAAGCATATTGTGGGTCTTGAATTTCCGCAAATCTTAATTTAAGCTGTTCCTTTAAATCTGTCCATGTCCCTGTCGGATCATCAGTCAAAAAACGTTGTATGTAATCACCAACAAGCCCTTTACTAGATTGGTAAGCAACAAATTTTAATTTATTCTCATCTAAATTGGTAAGCGTTCCATATGTTTCTACATTTTTAATCCAATTTTCAAATTCTTTTGAATTTCCATCAAATGATTGTACAACCTGTGAAATAGTCTGAGTGCTTATGGCCGTTTTAACCTCTTTAATTTGTTCATTCAAATTTTGAAATAATTCATGGATTATTTGATTTGCCATTTTGATACAAGCGTTAGGAAATAAAGCAGTCACTCACCGGAAGTTGTAGAATATGTGCGGTCTGACGTCGTTGCTCCCGGCTCGCGGTCGTTGCTACTGGTCACAGAAGTTGCCGAAACGGAGTTTCTTCGCGTTGTTTTTCATGGCTTCGTAATCGTAAGTGGAAGTATTTCTTTGTTCGAATCGTGATCACGGCACCATTTAACGTCCTGTGTCGCATAATCGTTCATAGTTCATGGACGACACATAATTACTAGCAATGTTCATTACTCTTAAATTACTGGTGTGTAGCCTATCATTCGATATCTCGTCATGCGCGTATTGCCAAGATGACAAGTTTTGCATTTACTACCATTTTCTCGTGTCGCGCATGGGACAAGTCCGTCCCTCTCTAGTAATATTAATTTCTCTGCATAATGAAGGATAAAATATTCAACAACACCATGTATCAGTTTCTAGTCCAATTTAATGTCTGACTTAACTTATATTTCAGTGATACAAATACGTTGTAATTGCTACATGATCGTATCTTTCTCGATCCGTGCGCCTCCAAGTCTAAACACTTACTCCTTGTTTCCCTCTAACATCTGCCCCGTGAAACTCAGTTATGAATCCCATTGGTCAGTGTTCAATACGTGCTTGTTGCTGATTGGTTGAATTACAACCTAGGACTGGGTATGTACACGCTAATCAGCAAATAATGCATATACAGCCTAAGGCTTGTGTCAACAGCATCGTTCCCCCTTTGTTGTTAAACATACACCATGTAACATAACGCACACAAAACGCACATTTGGGGCATTGTTGGATTTATATAATGATCGAAATTTGTACCACATTTCATACAATCTTAAATAGGCAGCCATCTGGATCAACAAATCATTAGCCTCGGGTTATAATTACCGGACACGAACATTTGCTTACCGTATGTGCCAATCTTCGGTCATTTCCGTATGTATTCGTTAGGTGTCCGTTGCATACGTATATTTAGGTTGCAGACACGTGACTTAACAAACGGCCAATCAGAATTGTACATGTAGACACGTGACGTTACACAGCCAATCAGAATTGTACACATAACAATTATCAAAGCTTTCGTTGTTTATATCTATATTTATGGACAGTCTTACTTAAACGGCCGAACATACAAGTCGCATTATTGCTGGCTTTCGCGGGATGGGCCCATTGCGGGCTTCGCATGTATCTTGTATTTGACAAACATTTTGGAAACGTTGTGTTGTGTTAATAAGCAGAAATAAAACGCAAAGAAATCAGAAATGAACTTTGTTGGTTACTGTGTCTTTTCCACGAACGATACATAATTACGTGACAACCAGATCCAAATATTTAATCTTTTGACCGTCGTGCATACTCGCCACTGACATACTTGTCAATATGTCGTACATAAAGAAAACCCAAATAATTCACCTACAATTTCTAACCATAATGTGACATACAGAAGAGAGCTATTTTCCGCCAGCGATTTGTTTGCCTGCTTCATAAAGTGCCAATAAATGACATTTTCTAAAGTGGGGAACAAATACAAAATTCCAGAATTAAGTGCATTGTCTGAAACAAATACAATTAGCACTTAGTATTAACATTTCAGAAAAAAATGCACGTACACGAATATTAAGATAGTTTAATGAACAAAGCGATTTAAAAGACACCTATTTCCAAATCTGAAGTTTTCACGACGCGAATTTTCCCCATTTTAGTTTTGCTCGTGCTATATTTCCCAAATGGCACGTAGCCGGTACTTACCAAATAAGGAAATAAATTGCTGTCCGGAGTACATAAATGCATGCAATGAAACACCATCATATTCCGTTTTCAATAAATTGTATGGGGTATTTGAGCGAACGTCGGATATTGAAGATGGTTATACATAAACAATACATTCCTACATGCGTATCAGGCAGGACATTTACCGCTTTTATGAAATGTTACGTTTAAGGTAAGTATTTTCCTAGCTAAAAAACAGTTTTAGACGGAAAATGACATCCCTGTTTAGGCTTTGTGGACTGTACAGGCTAACCGGGAACGACACTTTACGTATATGCAATAAACACCGTCTTCAAAATGTACCATTTCATTAAACTGTGAAGAGGACTCGGACAGAATAACCACTTACGCTGCTAAAGTCACATGATATTCAAAACGTTACACATTTTCCCATCCCAGCGGTCAATTTAAGCCGATATACCAATATGTTAACACTTATTAGTTGCAGCACCAAACGGTGTGCCCATTAGTCTGTTGAACAAATCTTCACAAAATAGTGGATATTTTTCCAAAAGCGTACATGTTTTTTCTACATGAATACGTATTCTACTGTACATGCGAAAAGTATGTGTCATTGTACACATTTCTTTGTTTCCCTTGATTTTCTGATACCAATTTTTCTGAACGTTTGCATTAATCTTTACTATATCGATCAACATTGTATTGTTTATTGATTCCCCCTGCCTATTATACTCGAAAGAGCGGTTTTAAGTAAACAGAAAGAGAAGCAAATAGATAGATACTATACACATGCTTTAACCGATTAACCGCTTTATTTACCTTAACCAACGAAGAAAAAAGGTGAGTGGTCGCTGAACGGACAGGTAAATTTCGATGGATGATCTCGTAAATTTATAAACACCTTGTTCTAATAGTTTACAATATTTGCACACTTTAGCAGTTTTTTAGCGACTTTGAACGTTTTGTATTAGGTTTAGTATCCTTTATAATCTGTTAAATACGCCGATGTTAGACTACATACAATGTTAAGTAAGCATAATGTTTCTTTTTATAAAACAATTGTTTCACGAACATGTACACTTTTTCATTAAATTATTTTGTAGCATGCACACACATATACTCGCAAACTGCAAGGACGACTATCACGTTGCGCGCCATCACTAACATTCACTAAAACACCACTTATACAATGACGGTGAGTGGGTTAGCATTAGCTCTAACCTTTTGAACTGCGACTACCGATGCATGCACACATCTGCCGCATGGTGAATGTGTGTGAATGTCAGAGTTTATTTGCAGGTCATCGGTGCGTCTTCACGACCACTTGGCCTGCCCCTGTGACCTTTCAGTGAAAAATATTTTAATTTTGAACCAAAGTCGGTCAAATTTAACCCAACTGCTCGGGTTTTCGCCAAAGGTTTAATAATAATATTATTTTTAATAATATTAGTATTTTCAATACAAATACAACAGTGCACGGTGGCCAATCAGACCTTCTTGTTCACTGGTATTAACAAAAAGGAGAATTATATTACAATAATAAAAAATGATAATTATATTAGATCCTTTATTATATGAAATAGATACATGATATGTAAATATTTCGTTAATTGTATACATTTTGTCCTATTATAACCATAATTAGTATTGCTATCATCATCATCATCATCATCATTTACTCCAGCATCATTATCATGACTAAAATTAACATAACCATCATTCTCATCATTACCATTAGTATCACCACCAATATTATTATCATTATTACCATTTAAGAATTTATGTTTATAGTTTGTTTTCTGAATTGAGTGTGACTTAATTGAGCGCCCCAGTGGAGGTCTTATTGGGGGTTCGAGCGGGATACAGGAAACGTCCTGCTTCAAGAGGCGTTCCTTGTTATTTTAAGTGCCCGTTATAGAGCACCGATACACTACATCCCCGTTTAACGTCCCTCGCGGAAGACATCCGAAGGGTAAATCGAGCTTTTGAAACTATTACTACTACTACTACTACTACTACAACTACTACTACTACTACTACTACTTCTACTGTTGCTGCTGCTGCTGCTACTACTACTTCTACTACCACTACTACTACTACTACTACTACTACTACTACTACTACTACTACTACTACTACTACTACTACTAATAATACTACTTCTACTACTACTACTACTTCGACTGCTACTACTACTAGTGAAATATAGTAAATGCGAACGATTCAATTCATTTTAGGGCTTAATGCATCTTTATGACATAAAAGGTCTTTTTGAGTACCAGACCCGACCAACATTTACCAAGAAGGAGTCGAGAATGTCGGTATTTACGGATCCTGTTATATCCCTATGAAACGACGTTTCAGTGAAATAGCGTTTCATCAAGCAAATCGTAAATTCATCTTACATAAATTTCATACATAAATATACGACTGAGTAAGGGCAACCGTAAATTAACGTAAACAAACGTAAATGGCGGTCGTTTTCCTCGTCGACGATGAAAGAAGACGCAAAGTACCGATTCCAAGGATGTTTAGAGAGAGAATAGTTCTCGAAAACCTAAGAGATGAGGACATTGTATCCAGATATCGTTTAAGTAGGGGCGGTATAGAGCGTTTGGTGGTTTTGATCGGGGAAGAAATAGCACCAACTTGCCGGCGATCTCATGCCATTGATCCCGTCACACAGGTATGTAAAAAGGGCGAAGAAACTTTTGATTTACGCAATTATAGTTATAACATTGTATTTATTTTCAAACAACAAAGTAGAATTTAACCGCACACCTTTTGAGTAGTTGCCTTTTACAAGTTTGTTTACAGAGCAATTGACAACACACATTCAATCGCAAAACAATCAAACGATGACTTTTTTATGTTAATAAATAAAAGCTTATATTGATAATTAGGTTATCTTAAATTGTTGTGGTGCTTAATCATAATTAATGTTTTACTCATTTTATATTCGTAAAATATTTGCCAAGCTGAGCGTTGTAAAAGCAAATACTATCAAACCTCTACCACAGTTATTGTTTTCTCAAGGATCAATAACCATCACTGACACTCGATAATAAAACCGTCCACTCTGTGTTGGCCAACGCAGTGTGTAGTAGACACTATATATCAGGTTTAGTTTTGTTCGTTTCGACCTCAAAGGTCGAAATGGAACTAACCGGATAATGCTGCGTTCTGCTTATGCACTTTAGGGGCAAATACTACTGTTCTTATTCAACGGGGTTATTTTTTGTCATTCAAATGAGAGGGGCGTTTTTTCAAAATTCGAATATTCAAGTTAACATAACAGTAACATCTGTTTGTACCTAGCGGATAGTAAGGTATTGGAAAAAATGTTTAGTAGGAGGAGTGGGAGTGGGGCGTCACGGAATGCACATAAGACTGTTTATCTGAAGTGTTGGTCTGGCAGTATCAACTTGTTTTATGACTTTAAGAACGCACGATGTTTGGAGACAGTGTTGATACATTTTTTAATACCCCTTGGTTCAGCAACAGTAAACAAATTTAACACTTTAAAAGCTGAACATTCGGTATAACGTTGTCTAGGCACCGTTATGTAAGTTTTCATATCAACTGAAAAACATGTGTGAATAAATAAAAGTGACACAGAGAAGGTTGACATCCGCCATAATGATATATGATAGCTGTGATACATGTACATGAAAACGTATGCAACTGTGGCTGTTTATACGAACTTAATTTTCGCTGCATTAAAATTAATGCCTCGATCCGCAAAGCACAACGCTCAGACACGCTTAATTTAAAAACTTATCCCCTTGTTTTCAAATCTTGATTAGTGTTACTAAAATCACAGTATTTCCTCTATTGATTATCACGATTCATGATTGTGCAAGCAATTTTACGCCGAGCAGTTTGAAGTGAGTATATCAGCAATAAACCCCTATTCGCACATTAGAACAAGAAGTGGGTATAGCAGAGATACACAACTTCTAACACAATATTACATGTTCATAGGTGACACCTACACGGGTTCAAACTATTCTTTTTAAATGAATACAGTTCTCCAACATCAAACTGGTGCGTTATTTTGTGCATGAATAGCTGATAACACAGTTACCTTGAATATATTAGTTGCTCGTCGGTTTAATCTGCATGCATGTAAATAGAGTTCACAGTCAAGTATAAGTGAAAGGAAAAATCTTGTAAACAATAATACAGTCGAGGAAAAGTGCTAAGGCTAATCCGGAATAATACTTAACGCACAATAGTTCAGCCCAGTTTTTTTTTAAAGACCGGTTCACATACCTTAAACTTATTCGAATTAGCTTAAAAGATAATGAAAAACAAGTCAAGTGAATCGCGATTTCTGCATTAAGTACATGTTTATCTTATTTGAGCACAACCTGCTCATGGTGAGTTTTTGTGATCGCCTTGTGCCCGTCGTTCGTCGTCCGTCGTGCGTCGTACCTTGTCCTGCGTGCGTCATGCATCGTCCGTCGTGCGCCGTGCTTAGTCCGTCGTGCGTCGTCCGTCATGCTTCGTGCGTCCTCCGTCGTGCATCGTGCGTCGTGCGTGGTATGTCGTCCGTCATGCGTCGTCAACATTTAGCTTATTGTACTATAGTAGCCACATTAATTGTCCAATTTTCAAGACAATTTGTCAGAACATGTGGCCCAATAATATCTAGGACGAGCTTGAAAATGGTTCCGATTGGTTTATGTCCGCCAGGAGGCCGGACATTTTTCCTTATTTTTCTATAGTTAAACCGTTTTTACACTCTAGAAGTCACATGTAATGTCTTATCACCATGACCCTGAGTCACAACATGTGTTTTTATTATGTATTGGATGAGTAAAAAGATGTAACGGTCTGTTAAAAATGGTCGCCAGGGTAGACCATTTGTCATTTTGTGGTTATAGTTTAACCTTGTAACCTTGTTAACACTCTAGAAGTCACATAGTAAGTCCATTGTTTTTAAAACTTTATTAGAACATTTGGTGAAATGACAGCTCGGCTGAGTTCGAAAATGTTATTGGTTCGTAAACAAAAATGGCCTCCTTGGGTCGCGGCACTTTTCGGGCGAGTTCGCAAATTTTACGTTTTGCTGATAAAATTTTGCTGCCAAGTATTTTGTCAGTTTGCTTTATGTGGCTTTAGTGATAACTTGTTGACTCTATATAAGTAACATTATATACAGTAAATTGTTGCGTAGTACGGGATATAAACGCTGTTGGAATGTGGCAATTGCTTTGGATTATATTGGCTTTCATTTTCGTTCTGTTTTCATTTATTTACTACATACGATTAAATGTGTAACATCTTTTAGTATGTAAATCGATACACTGAAAGTTGTGAGAAATGCGGAATAATGGACCTAGACATAAACTGGATTATTTTGAGGAGTAATCCATCTGCACAGTTGTATGTGTGTGTAAAATAAACATGCTGTTATGTTTTATAATTCGCTTAAAATAATTTATATATGTGTATTAAGGTATGAAATTGCAGGCTGCCTTTAGTTGGCCTTATACGTACACCTACTTCTAAAAAATATAACATATTAAGAAAAGAAATTTCAGTAACATTGCGTATCCCAGCTGCATGTGTCCTTATTGTTGTATGTTATACTTCCTCATGGATTTCTGGGGTGACTATAAAAATGAATGCGACCCCTCATCAAATGATATTGCTACAAGATTACTGCGATTGAACAGTTAAAAACACATTTTGTCCTTAATTACAATAAATGAATAGTGTTGTATATTCATTAGAACGTTGTTTTAACAACAAAACAGGATTGCAAATGGAAAGCTATTTGAGTATTAAAATAATTAATTTTCATTAACCAATATTTTTGAGAACATACGAAAAACGTATACTGTTTGACAACATAATGTCGTGAGAAGACATAAATTATTGTAACGATTATACTTCATGTAACAAACAATTTTACGAATACTTTTTATTTACGCGAGTGCTGTTTATAATACTTAATGGAGAAACAATGTGTGATATAGACCCTCAATTGTTTCAAAGGCCTTTGCGATTGCGAATAATTTCTCGTGAGAGAGAGGAGGAACGACAGAGGTTATTAACCTTTGCTACACAAGATCTCAACTGGGAAATGAGTACACCAGCCAGGACTGTAGGACAAAAGACTAAACAGCGAATATGGAGGTGATAAAGAAAATGAATGACACCACAGGAAGCAATAAGAAGGCCAACAACACCCTAGAACCCTAAACAAGTCCAGTAATCATAATATTAATGTTACAGAAAAGCTTACCTTAACGTCCGCGACTGTAAAACTGCAGCAAACTATATAATTTCCCGAATCGATAAGACCCTAGTATTCTTCAAAACGTTTCCTGACCCAAAGAGGACGACGGAAATCCGTCCATACTTAAGGTGCAGATGTAACGTGCGGTTTGCAGTCTGAAGACAGTGCAATAACGATATTGGACAAAGTCCTTTCAGAGCTGATTAAGCAAGAATGAGATAAAACGAATGCAGCTATGACGGAACTATGCCAAAAGACCTGGGAGTAGAGGAAGTGGGCTAGAGCGTCAACCCATCCTTTCTTTAACCCCTCAAAATTGATGCCTCAAAGTAATGCTTATAATTACCGAATCATTAGCTCCGTCAGTAATCCCGGCAATTTCATGCTACACATCATCCTCAGCCGATTGAACATTAATGCCGAGAAACAGCCGCAAGAATAGCAGAATGGATTGAGAGCTATGCGGGGGACAGTAGAACAAATCGTTTACTGCAGAGTCAATATTGAAAATGAACGTGATATCTTCCTCAACTTCGTAAACGTTAAGAGAGCTTCGACCGCATGTGGTATGATGATATATGGCAGATTCTGAGAGGGTTCAACATGGACGAAGTGCTTGCCACAGCAATCCAATAAAGGAAAGGCCAGCGCAGTACTTGCCAATGAACAGATGTGTGACCACTTCAGGACATCAGTGGGCGTCCGCCCGCCTTCATGTTTGACATTTGCTTGAACGTATCAGACAGGAGACGTTCCAAAACTTTCAACTCAATTGCTGATAACCTCGACGTAAGCGGTGGCACAAACAATAAACTCAAAACCTTCATCCACATAATCTATGAATGAGCAGGAACATGCGGTATAAAGGTCAGTGCGGGTATTAACAGTTCATAGCGAGTATCACTAACAATACCAGTGCGGACACCAGCGTAAACGGCGGGAAGCTGGAAGAACTTACTAGCTTCAAGAACTAACTCTTAGAAGTAACCCTGTCCAACGATGATACCAGTTACCCTCAGTACCGTATCAGAATTGCTATGGCAACTGCAACGATGGACACACATATTGTAGGCAGGTAGTTCCATGATCATCCAAACCAAATTCAGACTGTACGATTGTCGCCATCTTATTGAACGGCAGCGAGACCTTGTCGCTTCCTGAGGACACATATCGCAGGATATAGGCATTTTACCACAACCGCATCACCAGGACAACCAAAACATCAACACAACCACCACCACTGCAACTACAACCACCACTTCCACCAAAACTTTAGCCACCACATCTATCGCCTTTTCCCTCACTACCATCACTCCCGACGCTGCCGTAAAATCTACTACTGCCGACAAAACAACCGTTACCAAAACAACCACAATTTCCATAACTACAACCAATGCAACCACTGTCATTATGTCATTACTACCACTATAACAAACAATACAAACACTACCATTGCAACCACGACAATAACCACTACCAAAATGTAAACACTAAAGATTTCAACCGCTATCACCACTACCGCTAACACCACCACACCACCACTACCAGAACTTCAAAAACTACCACGTTCCGAACCACACACTTATTCGTTCGAAACGCTGCAATTTACTGGAAGTAACAAGTTTAACCCGCACCAGGCATTGAAAGTATACGCCCTGGATATTGGCAGCATTCCATACCGTAAAGGGTATCATTTGACAGGTATTAACGTCTTAAATACTTAACCGTTAACTGTACTATTTATTACAGAACCAGGTTTCCGTACTTTAATTTTTATTCAACTGATCACGCAATTTATGACGTATCTCATGTTACGTTATTTCTGTGACAAAACACAGTATTAGCTAGACTCTCTGGATTTAGGGACAACAATTCCGTCGTGGAAGATTTATATTCAACAGACATTAAGGTGAAAACAATAAGACTATCCGGTGAAAACATTTTTTTTCAGAAGTCCCTTTCCTTAGTATCAATATATCAACATGGGTGGTTTGTTTTAAATGTACATATTTCAAGCTGAATTTGAAGCTAAAACATGTGAGTGTTTTCTTAATTTGGGAAGATTTTGATAATGATAAGTGATACTGATAATTATAAGTGTCAATTTGATATATACTAGTTTTGAAGCACAAACACACACACCCCTTGCAATTGTGATTATGCAATTTAAGACGTATTTATATTGTATCGTATAAAACGACGTGTCTGGTTTAAGAATAATGAAGGAAGATTGAAAGTGTAATTTATTGTTGTGACAAATGTTAAAGTACTTACAAATACATGTTATGCAAAGGGATTTTAATTGACTGACATTATTATTTTCGTCATATGCACCAGAAAGCTATCTTTCACCCATCCACACACACACGCTGTTCCGTGTTTGTTAAATTGAAAAAAAAATGAATATAATCATTTCAGATTTAAAAATCTGACTATTATTAAGCATTTAAAACGCAAAACGATTCAATAATTTAGAGAGTTCTATTGTTCTAGTAATAATATTTGAAACTAACTGGATTGCGTATATATAGTATAAAATTTCATATCATGTTCATCAGCACAGATGGCCGATTGGTGAAAGCGTGAGACATTTACTCAAATGGTCAGTAGTTCGAACCCTGGTAAGGATAACTCTCATGTTTTCTTATTTGATACTAGTGCTTTTTGATTCTGATGTTGACATTTATCAATGTAAAGCTTCTAATGACATTTCTTCAGAAAAATGCCAAAATCTGTTAACAAGTCTTTTAAGCACCTTAAAGTATTTTAAGACTAACTCATTATAAGACGCGTTCAGCTTGATTGTCATCACAAAATACATGGGTAAAACAACAATCATATTGCTTTCGCAACATGATCTACAATCCGCACTTGCCCACACAATCGTTGCTTGATGTCGGCATTATCATGCCTTTCGTTTAAGAACTTTAATGTTGATGACAATGTTTTTACAAAAAATTTTATCATCGAAATTGTTCTTGTAAAATAGCAGTAGCATTTGCGACTTTGGCAACGTTTTTCTGCTACCACTTATCCTACATATATGTTAAATATATATATATATATATATATATATATATATATATATATATATATATATATATATATATATATATATATGTATGTATAGTAAGTATGTTTTATGGTTAACAAGAGATGTGTTTTTTCAGAAACACAATGCCCACTAATGCGCCGCTTTTTTAAATCTTTGACCTGTGACCTTGAATGATGACCTTAACCTTAACCTTTCACCACTCAAAATGTGCAGCTCCATGAGATACCCATGAAAACCAAATATCAAGTTGCTATGTTCTTTATAACAAAAGTTATGATACGATGGTCAAAGTTATGGAACAGAATAACGGAATGACAGAAAGACAGGCCAAAAAAATATGCCCCCGATCATTCGATCCGGGGGCATAAAAAATATGAAAATATATGTTTATTATTGTTTGACCTTGACATTGAAGGTTGACCTTGAACTTTTACCATTTAAAATGTGCAGTTCCAAGAAAAGTAAGTAAGAGATTGAATGGATAATTTAAAAAATATTTTGTTAATTTTTTACTTTTGACATTAAAGGATGACATTTACCTTGACCTTTCACCACTCAAAATGTGCAGCTTCACGAGATACACGTGCATGCTTAATATAAAGTTGCTGTGTTCAATATTAAAAAAGTTATGATTTTTTTGGACATTTGACCTTAAAGGTTGACCTTGACCTTTCACCACTCAAAATGTGAAGCTCCACAAGAAGTAAGTAAAAAATTGAATGGAGAAATGATATTTTATAATTTTTGACCTTTGACCTTGAAATATGACCTTGACCTTTCACCACTCAAAATGTGCAGCTCCACGAGATACAAATGCATGCCAAATATGAAGTTGCTGTGTTCAATATTTAAAAAGTTATGATAAAACTTTAACGAATGTTTAAGTTTTAGGAAATAAAAATACAATGATATTTGACCTTTGACCTTGAAGTATGACCTTTACCTTTCACCACTCAAAATGAGCAGCTCCATAAGATGCACATGCATGGTAAATATCAAGTTGGTATGTTTAATAATATTGCAAAAGTTATCAAACTTAAACCAAGGTTAACGTTTTGGACAGAATGACAGACAGACAGACAGGACAAAAACAATATACACCCGATCTATCGATCCGGGGGCATAAAAAGCCTCTCGTGGCTGACAAAATTGGCATGTACTTGTTACGTTACAAAGCCTAAAATCGTTATGAAGTTAGTTGGTTAACAAATATTTTAAAGATTGAAAACACATGTAGTTGCTATGTCATGTGTAATGTTCATCTAAGAAATAAGATAAACTAGTTTTTTTTTACAAGTTTATTTTTTTATACCAACTTATCGAAATTGGTTCTATAGGGTTATATGGTGGAAATTAAAAAAAGGAAACACCCTTTCAGATACACTTTTGTTTCTTTAGAAGAGATTATACCCGGATAATAATGGCGAAGCTTATATTAATTAATTGACCAAGGGTATCATCACAATACCAAAGCAAATTTATTTAGAATAATTACAAAAGACAAAACGTGTATAAGCCTGATTGTTGATTACTGCTTCTATATGTACAATATCTCTCAAATGATTGTCAAAAGATGATTTTGCAATCTCAAATAAAACAAAGTGTAGTATATTACTTTACTATAACTGTACATGTCTCGTTTATTTGCCTTAAACAACTATCTGACTTAAACATTCAGTAAAAATACACTAAAAGTAAACACATACGAAGAAAAAACGCAATCAGATTTACGATTGGTACAATATCAGAAAAATGTACATAAAACGAGGAAATATAGGTACATGTAATTAAACCCAACATATCAAACCATTTAGTATGATACAAATTCACATGGTCTTTAGCCCTTTGCATAATTGTAAAGCTCATTCGTATCTTTCATTCAATAAAGAATACGGACTAGACGCTCTCCTGTTAAATAATCTGACGTTTAAATTAGTTGACTTGGAAATGTGTCTTGAATATAAAGTATTTTTTCAGCAGCAAGTGAGGGTTTCTTTCCACATTAATAAGCTGTCAAATCTATATTGTAAAGGCCTAGGGACTATAGGAATATAACATTGTTAAAACATACACGTATGAAACAATCAACATGAACGCATCATAATAAGGCAGAAACAAGAACTAAACTTCTTCTTCTCGGTCAACAATCTACAACTTCCATATACACAAGCTTTTATAAGTTGTATCGATTTTCCGATTGTCTACTGATATTCAAGCTTTGTAATATGTTCTTAGCACATTGCTATCTTATATTTTACGTAGCCTATTTATAGTATAATGTTAATTATTGCTGATCTTCAATACACGATGTGCTTTTAATTACCTTATACTTAACATTTTATTGACCATTGCCACTTGATTACTTTTTGAAAATGTAAATTGTTTGAACTCCATATGATAAAGTTAATCTACCGATATCATTTCCGGCTATGGTCAATACAGGGATCATATCTCAATAACCAATCGATTTTTTGGTTTGTAAAAAAGAGCATAACCATTTACATATATAATGCTACCTATTTTGTTAAACCTAAGACAGGATCAGTACAAATAGCACAGCAAAGAGAGACGTCATCATAGAGAGGTACGCATATGCCGCCGAGCTGGTTCGGTCACAGGTGAGCGGCTCGTCAGTGAAGAAATATTCGGCGTGGTTGACGATGCCGTTGTAGTGTTCCTTCCCACACTTAGCTACCAGGGCGTCGTTGACACAGGCCAGACGAGCATCAACAGCTCTGAGATAAACAAAGAATATGTATAATCGTCCGTAATTAACTGACGATTTAGTATTATTAAATTTATAATGAAACGTCTAAGTGTCCGCCTTTTATAAACATGTCGGCATCATGTCAAACCTACGAAATAAGTCTTTCGACTACATTTCCACATCTATGAACAACATATTTCTAACAAACAGTTGTTCAATAAAGGCCCAGGCCGAAATTTTAATAGAGAAAGGACAATCAGGAAATGCAGGATTCGTAATGATTATCGTCAAATACATTGTCTTCCTGGATCAATTTTGTATCAGCTCATACAATTATTTCAGAAAGATATATACGAACAGCATACTATGATCTACATCATTCATCTAACGTCATAAACATGCGATATAATAACTGCTCATTAACAAAGCTAAATGAATATATAACGAGACGATTATTATATATAAAAATTATCATTCATCGTATGAAAACATTCATAATTATGTCGTTTATAGTTCCTAATCGTAACTAAAAATGTTAACAAGTTAACACAAACACACAAAGAACTGTACATCGTTGTGAGGTAACAATTGCATAGCTATTTATCCTCATGACGTGTGCCTTTGACAACGGAACATCGACCTGAATTGCTTTGACTTAATGTCTCAACTGAACTTACCCGCAGGAAACCTTTTTCTCCGGAGTTGTATAATTTATGTTTACTGTGTTAAGGCAGTCCTCGAAAGTCTGGTTCTGAAGAGTGTCATAAACACAACGGGATGTTCCGAAATCTAAAGATAAACATGAACATTGCATTTTCTTTGTTCATTTTCATAAGTGAAAATTGTTAAACCA
Organism: Dreissena polymorpha; assembly: GCF_020536995.1. Lineage (NCBI taxonomy): Eukaryota > Metazoa > Mollusca > Bivalvia > Myida > Dreissenidae > Dreissena > Dreissena polymorpha. The sequence goes on from NC_068360.1 coordinate 38,326,697, forward strand.
TTGAAATAAAGCGCATATTTCTCACCCTTGTTTCAAGGTTGGTACATGATATCAGTTATTCACTCCTCTGTATTTTCATTTATCAATGACGAAATAAACAAAGTGTATGAGTTCTGAGATTGTTTCTTAGATATATACATATATATTGTTTTAATTTCTATTTTTTTAAGGTGGAACATATGGGAGTATAATATAAAAGTATTAATATAATACAATAATTTTGGTATTGAGTGATTATCTTCAAAGAAATAACAGGCGTACCTTTTGGCAGCGTCGGGCAGCGTTCTTTGGCAAGCATCCTAAGTGTCTCGTATTTCGGGAACATCAAACCAGGAGGCATGCCCATCTGAACCATGGCAGAGATGTTGCGAACACCGTCCACAACCAATGAGCATTCATTCTCAACTTGAGGCGTAACGCAATTGAACACCTCCGAAAATGATCTGTACAAAGGAAGTTTTTAAGGTTACATGATTGTTATTTTAATAATTGCAAATTCTTAACTTCCAGTGTAACGCCACGGATCACTTCCGAAAGTGATCTGAACAAAATAAATTCATATGGTTGCATGATGGTGCCTTTAATAATTGCACATGAAAAACAAAATGCAACTGCATTCAATGTAGTTTATTTATAACATACCCGCAGATTTGTTTCATCAGTTCAGGAACGTATCCAAACTTTGTTTTCGGAGTGGGGAGCTCTGAACCACCCATACTCATACTTAAGGCCAGACAATTCTGCGCATCCATACACGTCTTACCTGAAAAGTGTTGCTACTGACATGGATACATGCGCACCACATGACTTAGGGAATACACCTTGCATCAGTTGGTATGCCTGCATACCAAGCTGACTTGTGCTAGCTTATGATACAATCTAAGAAGAAATAGGCGATATCGAATTTATAGTGTATACATCTTTATTGTTTAGTATGAATTTAACTGATACTTGTCTTCAAAAAATTTCGCCATTCGGGGGTAAAAGTGTTACCATGATATAACAAACTGTGTAGAGGACTATCATACTTAGTCTGTTACATGTCAAATATCAAACGTCGTGGTCGCAATAAGTCACGTGATATTTTTATTTTTTTACACTTCAACCTTACGATGAACACGTTACCCTATGATGGGTTCCAATAGATACCCGAGGAGCATAATTTGAACACCCTTGGAAGAAGACCGCCATACGTACAATGATACAAGTCTAATAACAAATTTAAATGATGTGATAACAAGCATAAACTTGTTAATAAGATCGACGTTCTAATCAAATATGCTACACATGAAATTTAAGAAGATGGTCGTTGAAAAATCATTAAATTAAAAATAGAAGTATTGATATGCTTTACTCTATTGTGCTTCAATAAACCCAGGATGTACTCACTAAAACCACCGGTTCCGGCTGCCTGGCTGCACATTGCCGTTATCTGTTCTGGGTCTAAGCCCTGACCTTGCAACAGATCTGGACAACGGGACCCAAAGTCAATGAGACATCCCATTGCAGCTTGCCCCTCTGTGCTTTATAAGCAAACATATATGCGTAAACGTAAGTGTAACATGTGAGACAGAGGTTATTTAAAACAAAACATGTCCAACGATAGAGCGCTCCTAGTATCCTTTCGCTTTAAATTTAAAATGTAAATGTTCGACCAGTCACCTTATATATGACAAAAAGGTATTAAACATAAAATATATGTAGCAGATTTAAAGCATATGTACACAAAAAGCTGAAAGTTTGTAATTTAAAACAAGAAATGTGACAATCACAAGAAAACAGGTTGACAACTATCTACTAATAACTAACTTCGTATTCAAACACGTATGTAAGAATGGTCTTTCAGCACAATATGTCCATCCAAGCTCATCTTAATGAAATAAAACGATTTTGTAAGTAACAAGAACACCGCATAACAGGTGCCGACGCTCGGTTGCGGATGCAGTTTTGAATAAATGAAAGCTTGTCAGTTTGTTTTCATTTATTTGTTTTTAGAGGTCACAGTGACCTAGACCTTTGACCTAGACCTTTGACCTAGTGACCCAACAATGGGTGTAGCGTGTAGAACTCATCATGGTGCATCTACATTTAACGTTTCAAAGTTGGAGGTAGAAGCACTTTGATTTCAGAGCAAAATGTAAAGGTTTTAGCACGGCGGATGCCGGATGGCGGACGACAAGCTGGCTATGAAAATACCTCGGGTTTTCTCCGAAAACATCCTTACTAAAAATGACATTGATCACACTGGCTCAATAAACAATACCACCCTAGATCTTCATGTCAACAAAAACTTAAAATTACAACAAAATAAATTTATCAACACTAATGCTATAAAGCACACACAATTCTTCTATTTACGAAACAGAGATCTTACCCACAAAGGTTCCAAATGCAACTCCTTGTTAGATTAGCTTGTTATCCACTAGAACAATTTCAGCATAATATCTCGTTTTTGACTCAAGTTATTAAGCGCACACTTTGCATATATATAAATATGCAACTCCATAAGAGATACAAATTAAAGTATAATAACAGGCATAATTATGCAAATTGCAGCTATTTTTTTGGCTCTTTGGGATGATGCACGATGATGACATTGGTATAAATACATTTGAAAATAGATATCTGTATTAGTAGCAGCGATAGTTATTTCTTGAATGAAAACGTCAACCTCTATTTCAACCTACACGTAAACAGTTCTGTATTATTATGATATCGGGCCTCAGAAAATGTAAGATTCGATGCCTTTCGTTTAGGATAACATCGTCCATACCTGCACATCATGGTTGCAATATTTACCTACACGTAAACAGTTCTGTATTAGTGAAACATGGGCATAATCGTGCTAAAAAATAATATGTTTTTCCTTTCCTTAACAAGAGCATTAAGCGTACGCCAATGCCGACATTGAGGTGAGAAATATTGTTTGAACTATTTGTTGAATAGTCGAAGTAAGCAAGAAAGTCCCAATACTAGGACAATAATGTATTGCCTCTCTATCGATCATTGCAGTAAACGATTGATGCCAATTGTAGCAAGATCGTTTATGTATAACTAACCCAGGATTCAAACCGATTTAAAAATGTACAGAAAATATTAACATTATTGGTTCTAGTGTGTAAAATATATCCGAGTATATGCACATACATAAGCGAATATATAGTGCAGTATCAAACGGACTTTGTTAAAAAAGAATGGCGTCATATTTCAATAATTTATTCCATATGAGATTGTATTATTTCTATTTGTCGGTCGGTAAAATATTGATTCATAATGCCGTACATCACAATCGTAAAACAAAGTGCGCTTATCATGCATACGCCAACAATAAATGCGAACATATTTGTTAACCCATGTGAGAAAACATATCTTACAGGATATGAGGTCATTTCAATAAATAATAAACTGTTCTTCAAAAAGCACCATACAAAATTACGTCACGAGAGAAGTTCGCTTGACTGGTTTTACTAAACCGTTATATTTTATCATTAATACATACATTTGTATATCACAGCAAAATAAGCCTATGCTTGATTTTTGTTTCAAATCTTTCATCTCGATTTTTTCGGAAACGAGGTTCGCAAGATTTGAAAATGATATCGGGCCTCAGAAAATGTAAGATTCGATGCCTTTCGTTTAGGATTACATCGTCCATACCTGCACATCATGGTTGCAATATTTCCCCCGGTCTGAGCAGCCTGTTGTACAAATGTCTGGTATCCAATCATACAATCCATAAACATCTGATCCTTCTGCAGGTCATCCATGCAGCCACACCAAGCCACTTGGCACAGGGAAACGCCTGAAATAAGGTGATATCTGATTTAATGTTCAATCAAATGCATGATAAAATAACCATCTACGTGAGAAAGGGAACCGCCTTGTATAAGGTGCTATCTGACTTCATGATAAATCAAATGCATGATTGAATAACCGTATTTGTGAGAAAAGAAGCGTCAGAAATAAGGTGATATCTGACTTTATGAAAAAACGAATGCTATATTAAAGGACCACGTGACCAACGGAAACGCCTTAACTAAGGCGATATCCGACTGCTTTATATAACAAGAGGGCCATGATGGCCCTGTATCGTTCCATTGTTTTTTTTATGCGAAAAACGCGTGCAATGCGCATGGGTTGAAATGTACTCAAACATGTGACTTTCTCTTTCTATCCCTCGTCCCACTGGGCGCTTAAAGTTGGAAGGGTGAGCATTTTATAAATGGAAAACTGTTAACCAAACAGACTAAAAAGCCCGGGAATTGTTGCACATGTCCTTTGCTTATAACGTAGGTACATTTATCTCTCCAAAATATTGTTGTTCTTTCTATTTCACATATTTTTAGATGCTGAAGATCAAATCTACGCATTTGATTTGAAACAGATAAACAAGACCCATAGGAATCAAAATGCCTAACCCTTTACCAAACGACACATTTTGGACTGTCCCAATTTGAAAGAGGTTGCAGACGACAATTTAATTGTAATTGAATATGAAGGAAATGATTAAGTAGGGTAGAAATAATTGTGATAAAAGGAGAAATTGTTCATCTTGAGCAATTTCTGCTTTTATCTCAATTATTTATAAAGTCGTCAGCTACAAACCCGTAAAATCCTGTTAGTGTTTGTTAAAGGGTTAATAATCTCTGGTTTCCTTTTAAGAGCCTTTCACACATTTTAACAAATACAATAGTAGCATCTTTCTTTGTAAAGAATCATCTAAAAATATAATTAACAACCCACACATCCCTAAGACCAACAGGCCTGAGAATATTATGATAATCTGAAGATTATTTATTTATATTTATAAATGTATTTAATTAAGTAATGCATTTGACTTCTAAGATCAATTCATGACTAACATTAAGAAAATTATAAAATGGCAGAAATATATATGGATCGTTATGCAATTGACAATCATCCACAATTCATGAGTCACGATTCACAATTGAAACAATGAATCAATAGTTATTAAAAAGCAGCATATACGATAGTTAAGAATACTGCACTTCATTAATTCCAACACCTTCTCTTGGATACAAAGTTTGAGTTTTCCATGCAGTATCATATATATTGACTTCTTTTGAAATAATTATGTTCATGGAAGTTGTGTTTTTAAAATCAATAAGATATTATTAAACTGGATTAAACACTGCGAAAAAGACATGAAATTAACATGTCATCTGAAATAGTTTTATCCGGATATATGGTCACTTTCAACATATTTAAATAAAACCCGACTTTTTACAGTTTATAAAAAAAGCATGCATAACACATGTTGTTACTTCAATTCCTTTTTTTAATCAGTCCCCATCTGTTCTAAAATGGCACTAAATGACAGGATTTTATCTCATGTTTACAAGATGCTGTTGTTGTTGTTGGTCACAGCCACACGGCCGCAGTAATCTCCCCTGGTAAACGTCATATGTTCAGTTTTGTGACCCCCGGGGCAGGGTCAAATTTGAGCCCATGGGAATAATTTGAACAAATTTGGTAGAGGACTATTAGATGTCACTACATACCAAATTTAGTTGCTCTTGGCTCTATAATTATGAACAAGATTTTTAAATTTTGCCCAAAATAGGCCTTATTTAAGCATATGTTCATTTTTGTAACCCCCGGGGCAGGGTCAAATTTGATCCCAGGGGCATAATTTGAACAAAATAAGTAAAGAACTATTAAATGTCACTACATACCGAATTTGGTAGAAATAGGCCCAATGCTTTTGGACAAGAAGATTTTGAAAGTTTTCACAAAATAGACCCTATATAAGCATATGTTCAATTTTGTGACCCCCGGGGAAGGGTCAAATTTGACCCCAGGGACATACTTTTAACTAATTTTAAAGAGGTTAACCCCAGGAACATTCCTGAGAAATTTCATCAGAATTGGACCAGTAGTTTAGGAGAAGAAGATGTTTAAAGAAAAAGTTAACGCACGCACGACGGGCACAGGACCATGACATAAGCCCCGCTGGCCTCTGGCCAGTGGAGCTAAAAACGAATGCTGAATAAAGTATTTAATGTAGATGCATCATGCAGAATGATACTATACAATGTTGTATACACATATAAACATCATTAGAGGACAGACACGAAAATTGTATGAAGGTTATATGAGCTGACAGACCAATCAACTTAAAAAGGGACTAGACGACACGTGACAAATCGAGGCAACGAGGAAACTACACGAGGCTATATCACCATCTTCCAACTCAAATCGAGCTCCGTGTAACCCAAAATACGTAACTAACTGGAATAAACAATCCGCTTTCTCAAATGATTTTGCCACCAGTTTACAGATATTCAATTTTTTAACACTGTTTGTCCTTAATTACTGTGCATGAATATTGATGTATATACATAAGAATGTTGTTTAAACAACATCAGATTTAAAATCGAACGCAAATTAAGTAATAAAGTAATAAAAACAAATACTTTTCATAAACCATTTTTTAGAACATAATAAAAACGCATACCGTTTGACAACATAATGTCATGAGATGACATAATTGTTGAAACGATTATAATTCGTGTATTGATAAACAATTTTAAGGTTACACTTTCATTACGGGAATGAAGTTCGAACTACTAAATGGCGAAATAGACTGTCTAAAAGGCCTATGTGACTGCGAAGAAGTTATTGTAAGAGAGACAGGAGGATCGACTGAGGTAATTGACCTCTGCTACAAAAAAACATCTTAGGCAAGTACACCAGCAGGGACTCTGGAAAAGAAGACCAGGCAGCGAATACGGAGGTGTTGAAGAAAATGAATGAGGCGACAAACAACTATAACAAGGTCAACAACAACCCATACAAAAGCAGTTAGGACAATCTTCCTGTTATAGAAAACGTTAACGGGAACGCCCTTGACTGAAAACATCAGCGCACTTTTTAACTCGAAAAAACACAGTCTCCTTCAGAACGCTTCCAGACCAGACGAGAACGACGCAAATCCAACTATACTAAAGGTGAAAGATGAAAGTGACGATGCGAAGACGTTGAAATTACAAGATTAAAGAAAGTCATTTCAGAGCTGATAACGGCTGGATGAGAGAGAACGACTGAAGCTATGAAGGAACTGTGCTAGAAGACCTGGGAGAAGAAGAAGTTGACCAGGGCTTAGCTCCATCCTTTTATTATCCCCTTAAAAAAGGGCTGCTTTAAAGTGATGCTCATAATAACAGCATCATTAGCCCCATCAGCAATCCCGGCAATTTCATGCTACACGGCATTCTTAGTCGATTGAAAAATAATGCCGAGCAACTATAGAACAGATCTTTTACTGCAGAGTCAACATTGAGAAACGAACGTGATCTCTTCCTCAACTTCGTAAACTTTAAGACAGCTTTCGAACGCATGTGGAATGATGGCCTATGGAAAATTCTGAGAGGGTTCCCCATTGACGAAGGGCTGGCGAAGGTCATCCAAGAACGGAAACGCCAAAAGCGCAGTACTTGTCAATGAACAGATGGGTGACCACTTCAGGACGTCAGTGGACATCCGTCCACGTCCTGTTTGACCTTTGCCTTGAACGTATAAGGCAGGAGATGCTAGAAAACCTATAACCTCAATTCCCATCGGAAGAAGACCAATCTATAACTTCAGATTCGCTGATGACATTAACCTCATCGGTGGCAGCAGCATTAGAATCCAACCCTGATCAACCGTGTCTGAAAGAAAAGGAGCATGCGGGATGAAGGTCAGTGTGAAGTATTAAAAGTTTATGGTACATAGCCCGAACAACACCAGTGCAGACACCAGCTTGAACGGCGAGAAGCTGGAAGGACTGACCAGCTTAGAGCACTAACTATTGGGACCTACCCTGTCCAAAGATGACAGCAGTAACGCTCAGTAACGTATAATGATTGCTATGGCGACTGCAGCGAATGGCACATAGGTTGTAGACAGGAAGTTCCATGAGCTTCACAACAAAATTCAGAGTGTACAAGTCCCTCGTAGTCGCCATCTTATTAAACGGCTGCGAGACCTGGGCGCTTCCAGTGCACACAGATCGCAGGATATAGACGTTTCGCCACAACCGCTACCATCATGACCACCAAAGCAAACAACAATGCCACCACCACGACTGCCAACACAAACAACACTGCCAGCATCACTGCAACTACAACCATCTCAACCACCACTTCCACCAGATCCTTTGCCAACACATATATCGCCATTTCCCTCACTACTATCAATCCCGACACTGACGTCAAATCTACGATTGCCACCGATTCAACTATTTCGACAACTACTACCACTTCCACCATTACAACCATTGCAAGCATTGTCATAATTACCACCAGACCAAACGATACAAACACTACCATTAATACCACGACAATTATTACTACAACTATTTAAACATTAAAGACTTCAACCATTATCATCAGTACGCCAAAACCACCACCAACACCACCACTACCACAACTTCCAAAATAACCACGTTCCGAAACACGAGCCTATTCGTTCGAACGCCGCTGTTTACTGGAACTTACACGTTCTCACCGCACTGGGCTTTGATAAGTATACGCCCCGGAGGTCAAAATATACTAACCATTTTCCCTATATAATTCAATGTAAAAATGATAACTTTAAGCGAAAATAAATGCAAATATAACCCTACCCCCTCCCTTAACATACCTTTTCGTAAAGGCCGTTCTAAGCGAAAACGTTTTATGCAATAAAAAGTCATGTCATGCACAAAGAAAGAAAAAATAAAACAAAATTCAAAATCGATTTTTTTACAACTTTTTTTTCGGCCGTTTTCTAGTGGAATATAACCTTTGTCTATGCATTTTTTGACTTTAGTCTCTAACTTCATCATATCAAAGGGGTTTGGCGGTGCACACATTTTGATGCCCTATCACTATTTCCAAAAGATAAAACCACAGAACAATAGTTTGAAGTGTAAGACATGCCTTCAGGGAAATTATGCTATTTTGTTTAGACGGTACAGCCCTACATAACACGATTATTTAGTATAATGTAACCTGGATATAAGCATCATTCAATACCGCAAAGGTTACCATTCGACATAATCTTTATGAGCAATGTCCTGCCTGACTTATTGAATTGAGTATACATGTATATATTGAACATCCACCAGTGGCGTATTGTGAACACACCATTAACCGTATGCCGTTGTCTTAGAAACATAGTCCACAAACGCGAGCATCAATTGCATTATCCATAACTAGGTAATCAAGTACTTTATCCGGCAATTCGGCATTAACCATGCTATTGGCTTTTTACACAACTGACTGATCGGACTGTCATTAGCAAAGTTGAACTTTGGAAAAAGTATATATAGGAAACAGTTTTTAATTAAACTATAAAAAATAACGTTACAAATACAGAGATTGTGAATGATTAAGCGTTTTGTAACACACAGAAAATTACTATAAAAACAATTTACACATGTATTACATATTTGGTACTCAAGACCGGAATCCCCTTATTTCCGAATGCCGGTCATTCTTTAAATCAAATTTGGGTTATTCCATTTGTAATTTTACCTCTCTAAACCGTTCAGGGCCGGTTAATTGCTCCCCAGACCTAGAGTCAATAACTTTTGAATAGCGGATTAAAGACGCGTGAAATTAATAAAGGGACTTGGCCTGTGATGTACACATCGATCAATAGAAGTGATAATACTGATTATAATTACTGATAACAAACATATGGTTCTTAAGTGTGTTTTGGTTTTGATGTAGGAAGCCATGCTAAATTTTAATAAGCTTAATGTTATTCAATGTTGAGTTGTTTATTACAATTGCTAATTTATTGTCATATAAAATTATGTTTTGCTTTATTCTTGAATCAGTTGCTTTTAGATATTCATTTAGATTTTCAAACTGGCAATTAAGATAACAAAGACTAAAACTGTCCGAAACTCATTCTAAGCGAATGCGCGTGAAATTGTCTCTAGAAGACAAAATCAAACTTGATAGATAGATATAATTGTATTTTCCTCCATTCACGATGAGCAAAAGATATCATAGAGATTATAAACAATTAAGTAAATCGAGTCTATACACATACAATAGATCACAATGAAGCAACTCAATACAGCCATTATATTATTTACAAAGATAAGAAACATAACTAGAGAATATAATTGTTAGGTCACTGACATATATAAAGTCAATGATAATGATTTTAGTTCATTAATTCAATAATACACACACACAAACGCACGCACGCAACGACTCAGATATGTTGCTATATGTTGTGACTGATATTGCTTTCGAATCAACATATTAAGTAACATGTGTTGTTCTTATGTGATGGAATATGAATGAATGTTATGTATACAAAAATATCACAATTTGCTGTGTGTGTTTTTCCACATAAGGCTATGTGATTGACCTTCTTAAAGTAAAAGTGTCAAAATCCCCAAAAGAACCAGAATCATCTCTAAACAGGAATTTTCTCTCGGTACCGGGGGTGTTCGGCTTAGAGGGTTCCACTGTATTACCGATTCGGTACCTCGGAATAGCAAAATAATATCGTTTAAGAGGCGCCTTGAAATGCCGATTGTTCAGATTAAATGAGGTCGATTTATATATGAACAGTACTTAAAGCATTTTAAATTCTTAGCTTTTGTCTTGAATTTTGATGCAGAGGACAACCTTGTTTGAAATTGAATTCGGAATCACAAACACTGTTACCAGAAATAATTTCCATTTGCTTTTAATATTTTTTATCTACGTCATTTGTCTTATACGCTATTGGTGTTATACGCTTTTGTTTTAAACGCTATTTGTGTTATACGCTATTGTTTTATACGCTATTTTTGTTATATGCTATTGTTGAATACACTATTTGTGTTATACGCTATTGTTGTATACGCTGTTGTGTTCTGTGCACTTTGTGTCATACGATATTTGTGTTATACGATAGTTGTGTTATACGTAATATGTGGGTTACACGTTATATGTTTTATACGTTTTTTTTGTATTCTGCGCTTTTTTATTTTACATGCGACAATCCTATTCAGGCTTGCGTTCAATGTGCCGTTTTCATATTGATGATTATTTTACATCCTTAAAAAATCTATATGTATACATACTTTTTAAAGTTTTATAATACTAGCATGTCATATACATTAATATATTCATCAATTTACATAGTATAACATTCAATAAATCATAGTTCGTGCCGTAATCAGAAGAAAAAATATTTGTAAATGTACATATAAGTATTGGCTTTATGTTTGTAATGTAGAGTAAAGTATCTGCTTTTTATTAGCTTGCCTCGAGCGCACGTATCAAGTATGTTTGCCTCGATTTATAGTTTGTTCAACAAATGCGCAAACTCAGCTTGAGTGATGTATAATATGTAAATCGCTATGCTTTGAATAATTGAAATGCATGTTTATTAAAGTCACAATCAATATCTGGTTGGAACTCAGCTAGCGTTGAATTTTGAAATATTAAGGAACATAATGAGTATATATCCTCGTTTAAAATAATGAGATAACAAGTTTGCTGAGGGAATAAATCATATGTATGAAATATAGATAAAACTTGCGCTAGAAAGAATTTGTAGCAGAGGAATAACAAAACGAGACAACATAAACATATATTATTACGCAAAAATGAGTTTACACACGTACGTATAGGAATCGAACTTGCGTCCAATAACCAAAACACTAAGCGACACTGATACATATTTCATCTTAAAGAAGAGAGCTACTTTCCATCAGCGATGTGTTTGCCTTCTTTATATATTACCAATAAATGACATTTTCCACATTGAGGAACAATTACAAAATTCCTAAATAATTATTGCGTTCTGAACGATTTCCAAGGGAATGATAGTTGCGTCAATGTCCTTTTAAAAATGTGTCATCTGAATAAATAAAATAATCCCTTATAATGAACATTTCAGAAAACTTGCACCTTGACTAATATTAAGATGGGTTTGTTGAATTAAGTAACAAGCGATTTGAAAGACCCATATTTCTAAATCTGAAGATCTCACGGCGGGAATGTTCACAATTTCAGAGTTGTTCGTGCTATTTTTTCCGAGATGGCACGTAGCCGGGTTTTACTTAATAGGGAATTACATTGGTGTCCAGACTACTTGATGGCATGCAATGAAACAATGTTATATTCCTTTTTCAATACATTTAATGGGCTATTTTAGCGGACGTCGGATATTGAAGATGGTTATACATACACAATAGTTATATTTACATCAAACCGATTACGGTAATATGGACACAAATTCATACCTCGCATAGGTTACTGAGCCCCGCTCTATGAAAACAAGGTTTAATGCATCTGCATACAGCGCCGTCTCAGATTAGCCTGTGCAGTCCGCAAAGGCTTATCAGGGACGACACCTTCCACCTAAATTATATTTGCTGGGAAAATAGTTCATTTAAACGAAACAAAAACAATAAGAGCGAAAAATGTTGTCTTTGTTTATTCTGTATTGTCTGCAAGGGCTTATAAGGGATGACATTTTATGAAAACTGCATTAAGCACAGTTTTACAGAGCGAGGCGCAACTGTATTCAAACGGCACGGCATCCGCGCTGACTTGGAATCAACATGAATGATATGCCTGATCAATAAGTTTATTGATGTGAACAACGTCGGGCTAGCCTTATCTCCAACAGTCGATCAAGAAAAGAAGAGAAATGAGAAACAGAGCGGACAAGGTTCCGACATTGATTACCTGTACTCAATAACTCAATCCGTTGAATATTGATTCAAAATGCGTGATTTAATAGTCCTGTTCCTTTGTATCAATAAATCTACATTGCTTGTATTTATAACATGTTCGAAGCTGGAATGATTGACCGTTGCAGGAGTATACAAGTATTCTTGTATTTTTTATTAACGAAGAGAGTTTACTTAACACGAACTAAACTTAACTTTTAACTGCAGCAAGTGCGTGTTAACTTTGTGTAACGCTGTTTACCTAAGGCATACAATAATCAGGTCAACATACGGAGACAGGTAAATACAGGTTAATGTTTCTTTTTTACAAGCATAATGTATTGTTACGATTTATAAAATTGTATAATAATTGAAAATGAACATATAGTTAACATATAACATACAATCAGTAACTCACATATACCAATGATGTATATCGCGTATCGAGCCATAACTATCATCCACTATAACACTGTACACTACATGTATGCAGGTGTAAAATAACGGTGAACTGACTGTGTGTGTTTGGTCGAAGTATAGCGGCGCGGCAAGCCTTCTAAACACCATAATCATTATATTCAAATGGCGCTCTGGGAAAACGGGGTTTAATCCATGTGCGTTAAGTGTTGCCCAAGATAAGCTTGTGTCATTCGTACATGAGTTATCAGGCAAGACATTTACCGCTTTTATGAAATGTTAAATTTAAAGTTAGTATTTTTCTTGCGAAAAACTAGTTTAAACGGAAATTGCCATCCCTTTTTAGGCTCTGCGGACTGCACAGGCTAACCGGGAACGACACTTAACGCATATGCAATAAACCCCGTCTTCAAAATGTATCGTTCCATTAAACTGTGGAGTGGACTCGGACAGAAAAAACCTACTAACGCTGCTCAAGTCACATGGTACTCAACACGTTTCACATTTTACCATTCCAGCGGTCAATTTAAGCCGATATACCAACATGTTAACACGTATTAGTTGAAGGACCAAACAGTGTGACCAAAATCATTTTGAGCAAATCTTCATGAATACGTATACTACTGTACATGCGAAAAGTATGTGTCATTGTACACATTTCTTTGTTTCCCTTTATTTTCTGATACCAATTTTTCTGAACGTTTGCACTAATCTTTACTATATCGATCAACATTATATTGTTTATTGATTTCCCCTGCCTATTATACTCGAAAGAGCGGTTTTCAGTAAACAGAAAGAGAAACAAATAGATAGACACTATACACATGCTTAAACAGATTAACCGCTTTATTTACCTTAACCAACGTAGAAAAAAAGGTGAGTGGTCGCTGAACGGACAGGTAAATTTGAATGTATGATCTTTCAAGTTTATAAACACCTTGTTCTAATATTTTACAATATTTGCACACGTTGCAGTTTTTTAGCGAATTTGAACGTTTTGTATTAGGTTTAGCATGCGTTTTCAATCCGTCTAATACACTGAAGTAAGACTATACAAAGGCAAGTGAAAACAAATATGACTATACGGAACAAATAAACAATAGCTACATACAAATGTAAAAGTAAGCATAATGTTTCTTTTGGTCTAACGATTGATACACGAACACGTACACTTTTTCATGAAATAATTTTGTAACATACACAAACAGATACTCACAAACTGCAAGGACGAATATCGCGTAGCGCGCCATCACTAACATCCTCTATAACACCACTTCATAAACTGACGCCGATTGGGTTAGTATTTGCTCTAAACTTTTGCACTGTGACTACTGATGCATGCAAACATACTGCCGCGATTTTCAGCGAGCTATGGAGGCTATTTATAATACATGCTGACTCACAATCCTCCATGATTTATGCTATTCAAGTCACCAACACGTCGATCGAGGGGAAAAGCTTTTATGAGCGGGTTAGGATTAATTATTATGACACACTTTTGATTAGGGAAAGCGGTCTACTTCTGTGTACTAACTTCACTACAACAACAACAACAACTACTACTTTTACAGCAACAACAACAACATACTAACTACAACGACGGACTTCTACGACTACGACTACAACTAAACGGGACTACTACTACAGTACGACCACCACTACGACTTGGCGACGACGACGACTACTACGGCGCCGACGACGACGACTGACGAGACGACGTAACGACGATAGACTAGACGATCTAGACGACGACGACGACTACGACGTACTACTGACACGACGAGACGACTACTGACTACTGCACGTAACGTCGACTACGACGTTACGACTACTACTACTACTACGACTACTACGACGACTACGACTACGACTACGACTACTACTACGACGACTACTACTACTACTACGACTACTACTACTACTACTACTACTACTACTACTACTACTACTACTACTTCTACTTCTACTACTACTACTACACTCCTACTACTAAACCTACTACTACAACAACAACTACTACTACTACTACTACTACTACTTCTACTACTACTACTTGTCCTACTACTTCTACTACTATTACTACTTCTACTACTACTACTACTACTACAACAACAACTACTACTACTTCTACTACTACTTCTACTTCTACTGCTACTACAACAACAACTACTACTACTACTACTACTACTACTACTACTTCTACTACTACTACTGCTGCTGCTGCTGCAGCAGCTGCTGCTGCTACTACTAGTACTACTACTACCACTACTACTATTACTACTACTACTAGTATTACTACTTCTTCTGCTACCACTACTTCTACTGCTACTACTATTACGACTACTTCAAATACTACTAGTGAAAGAATATAAATGCGAACAATTACATTCATTTTTTTAGCTTAATTCATCTTTATGACATAAGAAGTATTTTTGAATACCAGAACCGGCCAAAATGTACCAAGATGGAACCGAGAATGTCGGTATTTACGGATCCCGTTATATCCCTATAAACCGCGCTGTGTGAAAATGGGATTAAATGCATGTGCGTACAGTGTCGTCCCAGATTAGTCTGTGCAGATATACGACACTTACCGTTTTCATGATAGTTTTGGTATATTTTCAAAAAGTATATTTTAGCAAATATC
Organism: Dreissena polymorpha; assembly: GCF_020536995.1. Classification (NCBI taxonomy): domain Eukaryota; kingdom Metazoa; phylum Mollusca; class Bivalvia; order Myida; family Dreissenidae; genus Dreissena; species Dreissena polymorpha. The sequence goes on from NC_068360.1 coordinate 38,342,437, forward strand.
CAGTTTAGGCGGAAAATGTCGGCCATGATTAGCCATGCATTAAAACCCCTTTTTACAGAGAGAGAGGTCTTTATATAATTTACATGTAACCACTCCGTGCATCGCTCTAAATATTTTATGTTACGCGCCTCCTAACAACGATTCGGTCGATTTTTACCTTGTGAGTCAGCAATCAATAATACATTACTTTCAGGGTGATCAATGAATACCGCATTTGCCTGTTCGTTTGCATTTATCAATCTGAAACGAGTCGTAGGATGTTAGGGGCTCGATAACGATCTCTTGACTCAAAGCGTGCACGTGTGTCGGTTAACATGCACATAAACCCAGCAGGTGCATAGAGCTAAACCTCGTAAAAGCAAAGCGTTGTAAAAGCAAATACTATCAAACCACTACCGCAGTAATTGTTTGCTCAAGAATAAATAACTATCAATGAAACTCGAAAAATAAAGCCGCCCACTCTTTGTTGGCCAACGCAATCAGTAGTAGAATACAACAAAGAGTGGACGGTTTTATTTATCGAGTGTCATTGATAGTTATTTATTCTTGAGCAAACAACTATTGCTTTGCTTATCTGATAATTTACGTAAGTGACGAACGCTATTGTTCTTATTAAACGTTTTTTTTTATCGTCATTTAAATGAGAGGGGCCTTTTTGTCAAAACGCTTAGAGTAAAGTTAATATTACAGTAAAATATGTTTGTACTTAGCAAATAGTAAAGTAGTGGGAGGTGGGGGACGGAGGAGGCGTAACGAAGTGCACATAAGACTGCTTGCCGAAAGTGTTTGTCTGGCAGTTTCAACTTGTTTTATGACTGTAAGAACGCACGATGTCTGGAGTCAGGGTTTATACAACTTTAAATGACCATTGAATCAGCAACATTTAACATATTAAACACTTCAAAAGCTGAGCCTTCGGTATAACGTTACAAAGGCACCGTTATGTAAGTTTTTCATATCAACTTAAAAACCAAATAAATTAAAGTGACACAGAGAAGGCTTGCATCCGCCATAATGATATTTGATAGCGTTGATACATGAAAACGTATGAGAGAGAGAGAGAGAGAGAACTTTTATTTCGACAAATACATAACACATTTACACGGTTGAAATAGGCCGTTATGGTCCTTGATCAACACATATCATATCATTCATATATTCATAAAACATGGTGTTGCATAAAAACGTTATGGTTGAATAAACAATAATGTTCTGATAAGAAACAGTGGCAGCTTATACGAACTTAATTTTCGCTGCAATGAGATCAATGCCTCGATCCGAAAAGCACAACGCTCAGACACGCTTAATTTAAAAACTTATCCCCCTGTTCTCAAATCTTGATTAGTGTTACTAAAATCACACTACTTCCACTTTTGATTATCACGATTCATGATTATGCCGAGCAGTTTGAAGTGAGTATATCAGCGATAAACCCCTATTTGCACATAAGAACAAGAACTGGGAATAGCAGAGATACACAACACTATTACATGTTCATAGGTGACACTTTAACGGGCACAAACTATTCTTCTTTAATGAATACAGTTCTCTAACATCAAACTGGCACTTAACGTTGTGCATGAATAGCTGTTAATACAGTTACCTTGAATATATTAGTATGCTCGTCGGTTAAATCTTTATGCATGTAAATAGAGTTCACAGTCAAGCCTGTATGAGCTGGAATATCGGGTCACAATTTATGTACGTCAAGTATTGTCCAAGATTAGCCTGTGCAGTCCACATAGTCCAATCATTGACGACATTTTCCGCGTTAATGGTATTATTTGTTTTAAGAAAGTCTCTTCTCAGCGAAAATCCAGCGTGGGTGGAAAGTGTCGTGGCTTATTAGCATGTACGGACTGCACAGGCTGATCTGTGACAACCGTTTCACGCATTCATTCAGCCCGGTATTCCTAGAACAAGACTATTGTATTCTCGAGCGTCGATGATCGGCACTTTCGTAGATTTTGTAGCTCACGCAAAGACACAAAATACATTATTTAATCATCAAAAAAACGTTCGATACTATTCATTGTGCGTTATGATAAATGCCTGTACATGTATTACCCAAGACAATACCAAATATTCTATATTGATCGTTGTAATAATATTGCTGAGGATTGAATCGATGCCACGTTTCACAGCTTACATGACTATCTCCGAAGAATCCTTAATGACTCATAATTGTTCAATTAAGAATATGGTTCTTGGAAAAAGTATGATTTATGTATATGTGTTAATTTCATCCCAGATAAGCCTGTGCAGTCCGCTAGAGCTGATCGGGTACAACATTTTTCGCCTAAACAAGATTTTCGGTTAGAAAATAGTAAATTCAAGAGACCAATTCCATAAAAGCAGTAGTCTCGTCTCTGATAAGTCCGTGTGGACGGCAGAGGCTTATCGAAACTAAACGCACACGCATGGCAAGTATCTCAGATTAAGTAACTCTTTATTCACATATACACTTTAACCTAAAACGCATTAGCGTTATTGCGTTTACCGCTTATTGTTTACCCTGAGTGAACCAGCAGAAGGGCAATGTTATACATGCGGACTGATTAATTTCGATCTTTTGGCTCATCAGTTGTTATACACATTATTCTGAATGTGTCACACTTGCAAACTTGTTACATTTGTAAACCGACTGTATACTATATGAACTTTTGCGTCTATGTGAGGTTATTTAAAAACATATACGTGAATTCGTGCACAATAACTATAGATGAACCGCGTTTTGAGATCAATGGGCTTAATGCATATGCGTAAAGTGCCAGCACGGTCTAATCATGGACGACGTTTTCCAAATCTTGAAATGTTGGTTTAAAAGAAGTATCTGATTGGTAAAATCCAAGCTCAGGCGAAAGGTGTCGTCCCAGATGAGTATGTTAAGACTTCAAAGGCTATCCTGAGCTATCACTTACCGCATATGTATTCGCCCCGTTTTGTAAGAGCGTAGTTCATATACATGATTTGTCAGCATAACCTGTCAATTTGATTAAAGATTGTTTCACGAGAAAATGCAAAACTAATTGATATTTGTATGCCCCCTTTCGAAGAAAAGGGTGCATATAGTGATCGGACTGTCAATCTGTCCGTCCGTCTGTCTGTCCGTCTGTACGTCTTTCCGTCACACTTTGCGTTTAGGTTTCGAAACATGCTCATAACTTCTATGTCCCTTGAGATATAACCTTCATATTTGGTATGCATGTGTATATGAACAAGGCCTTTCCAAACGCACATACATTTTTACCCCTGTGACCTTGACCTTGAACTTAGGGTCCGCGTTAAGGTTTCGAGTCTGCGTTGAAGTTTCGAAAAATGCTCATAACTTCTATGTCCCTTGAGATATAACTTTCATATTTGGTATGCATGTGTATATGGACAAGGTCTTTCCATACGCACACACATTTTGACCCCTGTGACCTTGACCTTGAACTTAGGGTTCCCGTTTAGGTTTCGAAATCTGCATTTAGGTTTCGAAAAAGCTCATTACTTCTATCAAGCGTTTATAGGGGCATAAGTGATCCTATGGTGACAGCTTATGTTGTATGAAATAATCACAAACAGAAACTCACAATCACCCAGGAGGAATATAACGTAACCCGCCATTACCATCATCCACAATGACACTACTGAATATACCGTCCCCGAAAGCAGGTCATCGGTGTCTGTATATTTGCTCTGACTTAAAGTACGGTTAAGCAATATTGACATTTCATCAATAGCTATATACCACTCAGGTCTAAATAATATTTGAAAGAGATCCTTCTCGCTCGCGTACAGTCATGTAGTCACATCATAAAAGACAATCAGCCGCCCGATTACCGCTACGAAAATAGTGTACATTTTTCGAAGGCATCAACATAAACCTATCACGTGGATCTTAATCATTTAATAATTTAAATTGTTCTTTTGTCTACTAACATTTTATATTGTACAATGTACATATAAGTTGCATACGATGCTGTGTGCTTTCTGTTCGATTCTAAGCTCATCTGCACAACAAAAAGAACCATGGATTTCCTATGGGATGTATAAAGTTACGAAAGTTGGTCATGAAAAATAAACATTTATTTTTTATTTGTATAATTTGTTTGTTACGCTTAGTAATCGATGCTAGTTATTGTTTAAAAAAATCTGATTTTCCTTTGATAAAAAATATTCAATTGTATATGGGATACAATCCTATGGGAACAATATTATGTCAAAGCATTTATGTAGTACCGGTAATTAACTTAATTTGTGGAATCATAACTTCATTATAGTATTAAAATCACGAAAATTGTTAGTTAGTTGATTAAATTTAGGTTTGCTTGAAATTGTATTAATACCTTCCTCAAAAAAGATAAAACACAATCTCATATATATTGTTTCCAATTGTAAACTGGGATTGTTGTACTTATAAAATGATTATAATGTCCTTTAATGACGTTTTAAAGCATTTTATTGTTGAAAGGAAGTGTATTTGTAACAAAAATCAAGTTTAAGCGGTCGTCCATGATTACACGTAGCATTTGCGCAGACTAATCTGGGATGACACTGGACGCACATGCAATAAGTCCAGTTTTTGTTCAGAACGCATCTCATATGATCCATTGTCCAATATTTATTATTATTATTATTATTATTATTATTATTATTATTATTATTTGTAACGTAGTTTTATAAGTACGATAAAACACAACTTAGGCAATGCACAAATGTTTTTTGTTATTTAATATAAGTTCTACTAATTTACAATCCAAAGTTAAAATAATTAATAATTACAAACATCTTATCAAATAACATCGAAAAACCTATTCCTAACACTAGTCAAGTATTATGTCTTGGGGAAAGTATTATATAGGCCGAGCAACATGTACTGGACATCAGGCATCATACGGAAACATGTTTCCGTAAATTAATTAAATAGGTATAATTAGAAGGTACACCGCCCTATCTATCTGATCTTTTTGTCTTTAGTGTTCCATTATTTCTTAATTGTGATTCTCGGTATATAGAAACCGCTCCCAAGCTTATCTTCGTCCGTATGTTACTTACGAATACAACTCGCGACGGGTGTTATCGTGAAGTTCCATCATGGCGTCATTGTGTACACACCGGTCTTACTGACCTGTGTACTAACGCGCAAGGAATTGTGGGTAGCACTTCTTTTACAAGTGAAAAGTAAAAGCGAAAGTACGTCAAGTAATCGTGCTTCTGAAAATCGCTATCAGTCTTAATAGAGATTCAAAATCGCATTTAAACATATTAAATAACATTTCTTTAAACAACATTCCATTTTAAACACATATTTAACACCTGTTTTCTCATTATAAAAAAATATTCATTCCTACGCAGAACTATTTTGGCGGAAGCACAAATCCCCAAATCAGGGGAATGTGATGCGTCCTAGCATAGAGGTGACAATAACGTAGTGACGTCACCATCTATGTATAGAATGTCATGGCGTTCATATCTGAATGCCAATCTTAACAACAACCCGTCGTTGGTGTATTATCTTTCGACTGAATATACTTCCATGCACCACGATGCCAGCTTTTATCTTTTTATGTTCGATATTGCGTATAGAGGGATTTGGCCAATTTAATTTCTGTTGCTTATTCTTGTCCAATGCTTTTAATATTAAGTCTGTTAACATATAATATAATATTTAACTGATATTTATAATGATATTTAATTTAAAAAATATTTTTTTTATTTGGCAATTTATTTTGTTTTAATATGATATCTAATGTAATAACTTGATAATCCATTTTGCTATTCGACACATTGTTACTTTTATAATTAGAGTCCCGTCATGCCATAATGTGTATTTGTCATTTGTGGCCAGCGTTGCTCCTGAACATCTTGCGCATCCTCAGAGTCTGTTCTGAGGCTACAATGCACGCGTTAAGGTCACTAACGTATCTTCGTTTCATAAGCGGTCAGAGTAAATCTTGATATAAACAGTAAAAGACAGGCACATAACACTCTTTAACAACATGTGTATTGGCTGTGGAATCCATGCATAATTTATGTCGTTGATCGATGTTGTTTTTGTAAATAGGAGTCATCCTCTATTGCTGGCGTTTTACATATTGATTGGTATGATATTGATTTAATATTATTGCCATGCAACTATGGGCCTGTAGCCATTTGTGGCATTTGTAGTTCCAAACCAGCCTGAAGTAACCATGTACGCATTAAGATCACCTAAGGTCTTTTTTTTATTAGACAGGATAAAGCCTGCCCAGGCAGCGCACCTGCGCAGGCTGGTCTGGAACTACGCTGCAAAAATATGTTCATGACGCAGATCGACAACAAAACGTGTGTTCAATCAATATTAAGGCAATCAAGCACTGATGTGGATTGCAGCCACGAGTAGATGCGACATAATTACAAAACCATCGACCAAACGACATCCAATTATACAAAGAATTCATACCCAATTGAACACGTTGATAGATATTGTTAGTCCGGTTTGATTTTCGTTTTGAGAACTTGCGTATTATATCGCTTGTGGCAAAGCAATTGATACATATTTTAATTGATTAGCACACCTGTCTATTGCTTTCAACATACATGTTATGTAAAATAATGTTGAATAACATAACCCAAACATTGTTTTTCAGATTTGATGTTATTATCTTAAACAATATATCTTTCCAGAAGGTGACAACGCAAAACGTAACGTAAACGGGCGAGGATTTTTCAAACAAATATCAAGTCCTTAGAGTCAATGTCTTAACATATACTGTAGTAGAACAAAAATCCACACACCACATGTTGACATATATTAATAATTCAGACAAATAGTAGTATTGAGAGCCTTATACTATCTGCATGGATTACCTGAAATTCCACGTATATATCAGTGAGAACGTCTCTGCGCTGATCTGTTGTAAATTCGCAATTCAATACGTGATAAAGTCTTACCTGATTGTTATTGTTGGCTCAAATTTATATAAAAACTACCATTCAAATAATGTATGTTCGTATATCTACTCTGTTAAAAGTAGTTGTATTTATACTGTAATGTTACTTGATTAATTTGGCATCAAATGTATAGTTTTGGTATAAAATACATTTTGTTTGCTCATTGTAATTTTGAAGAATAATTTGACATTTTATAAAAGCACTTATAACATTGGTAAACAGGAGTTATTAAAATAAACGTGATCAAAAATGTGTTTGCTATCTTAAACTGTATTCTTCAATTATAACAACCATTCAAAGTTAATCATTCCAATGTTTCTAGCTGCAACTTTGTTTACCGAATTATGTTTAAATAGAGGACGGCAGGTACAAATCAATATGTGCACACTACATGTATTTGATTCTTACAAGTTACAAACAAAAGAAAACAATACAACGCATCACATATGAGTTGAATCAATTCGAATTCAATAATTTAACAATTAGGATAATGCCAATAGTTGCAAAATACTTCCATCTATCAAATTTAAATGTCGTTGTTATAGCCATGGGAATGACGAACATAGTTTATACAAGCATTGGCATTCAGAACCATAAAAGCTATTGATCAAATATTGTCTTATATTAATCTTCAGAGACTTCGTAACCTTTTCGAAATATATAACAAATTATAAGAATTTGGTACGTTGCACTGTTGGGGGAATTTTAAAAATAGCTTGACGCAAGCTTTTATATAATTGCTATGTTTAGCCTTTATACGCCTCATGCATATTTTACAGTCTAACCTTCCTTTGCTTATTCACAGCTCTCATTCGTCTGATTGAGTGATGCAATAAGCTTGTTGTATTTGATATTGGTGCACTTATGCTCTGCGCTGTCAAGAACACATGAGTTAACCTTCGCGTATCTATTGACGCTGTCACCAAGAGTATCGTCTGTCACAACATCACATACATGTTTGGTTGTTATATGGTTTTTATTTATGCCTTGTGTAATTAAGTCGTAAACTTACGCCACCTTTTTTCACATGTATATATATCGGTTAATCAAACACGTCAACGTTATAATAAAGACTCAGAAAAAAGTCTTATACTTTCCTCTTAATATTCTTTTACATATTACGTCTCAATGGGCTTTTTCAAAGTTTTATATATAAATGGGCTACCTTTTTCATGTTACCGAACAAAACAATTATGTTTTTGCCTCAAACGCAATTAAACAAAAAATGGCATCAGGATGGAAGATAAGCTTAACCTATATAAACGCTTATTAAAGTGTTCACTATTGTAATAGGTTGTGAAACTTAGAAACTTAAAAGTATTATTTAAATTAACGTCACATGGTGTATACTACAAAAACAAAAACCACGGTGCAAAACGTTATTGGGATAGATTTGTGTTCGTGTGATGTAATAATATACTAATCAAATCCATGCGTTTGGAAACTCTTCACAGTGAAGCTTTAGCGTGACGCCTACTAGGAACTGCAGGTCAAGGTTGTTGTACGGCACGACAAAGACGAAGTTCTCTGCGAGGTTGAAGAAGAACACTGTGAGGCCCATTAGGGAGTCGTGGTCTATGTTGTCACACAGTCTGAGATGGAAGACAGACTGATAGTGGGTCTACTTGGGAATACTGACAGTTTATCTGCTTGAGTTAACTTGAACACGTTCAGAGGTGGAAGAAACCTCGCTGGGTTTCTAGTGAAGGAAACTCTAACAAAGTCGTACTTTATTTGATACCAGTTTTGATTTAAAATGTACAGCACAATTAATATTTCAATGTTTATCACAGAACAATGTCAACTTACGTTGCTTACTAAATACACGCATGAACTACTTTTGACGGTATAATAACGCATTAATTGCCTATTTGATTATGTTTCAAACCCAGTTCTTCGTTGGGACAAACAATATATCCCTGAAATGCTTACCTGGAGTTTATTAAATCTTATTGAATAGTAATTTGAGCATAGTTCTTGGAAATTACGCTGTATGCAAGTGCGTAAAGAGTGTGGTGCCAAATTAGTTATATTATACCTCACATAAATTAGTTTCTTCTTTGCGTATATAAACTACACAGGTCCGCTATTTTAAATAGTGCCCGGTAAAGATGCGTGCGCATCTAGTCAGCGGATGCTATACAGTATAGCGCCCGCTGACTAGATGCGCGCTTCTAGTAGTGCCCGCTAGAATGTTAGTTATTTGTAACATTTGTTCAAGTTTTACAACGCAAAGATTTTTCGAATAATGTTTCCTTTATTAACAAAAAGACGTCTGGGGTAGCAGATTAGCCTGTTAAACACAGGAAGAAAAATAATTAATCGTCACAGAAGGCTGATGTCCATATACTATTTGGGGCTGCCTGGCTGGTCACTATTCTGCCATATTGCCCTCGGTGAGGTTTTCTATTTCTCACTTTGCATATCGCAGGGAACCTGTTAGCGATCATTAACGACACTTTCCACCTAAACTGAATTTTCGGTTAGAAGAAAGAACATTTAAACGATGAGTTTAAAAAAGCGGAAAAGTGTCGTTCATGTTAAGCCTGTGCGGACCGAACATGCTTCACTGGATCGCAACTTGACGTACTTGCATTAAGCTCAGTTGTTTTAAGATCGAGGCTCAATAATTCCCTGAATAGTTAATTCATGACAATTCTCATATCCGGCTGCCCCCACCAGTCAAACATGGTAGACGCGGGTTCCCGAATGGTAACAATCTGCGCTAATGCTTCTTCGTAATACTGAGTAATTAAGAATTATTAGATTTGAGCCTCGTACTGGGAATACTGGACTTTCATGTGCGTAAAGTGTTAACCCAAATAAGCATGTTTAGTCTGCCCAGTTAATATGGACGACGTATTTCGCTTAAACTGGATTTCGCTTAAAAGGACTTCCTTCAGACGAGAAATATCATACATGCGTAACGTTTCGTTCCTGATTCGCTAAATTTGGGACGCCACTTAACGCACGTGCGCTTAATCCAGTTTCATCGGATCGAGGTTCATTTTATAATTTCTCTTAAGCGAAACAATGAAAACGTCAAATAAAAAAAATGTAATATGGCTGTCATTATCATCATATCTACATGCGTGTATAAGCGTTACTCCAACGCACACTGATGTGGATACACGGACCTAGACTGTTTCACAATGTCGGGATAGATATTTGAGCCGCTTTCGGGAAACTGGGCTTAATTGAGGTTCGTAAAGTGTCATCTCAGATTAGATGCAGGGATAAGGCTTTCCGATTTAAAGATTACTTCGTTTAAAGTAAATATTTTCTTAACGAAATACAGTATACGTGGAAAGTACCTTCCCTGATTTTCCCGTGCGGACTACACAGGCTAATTTGGATAAATCTTTTCGCACATGCATTGAGCCAATGATATCAAGGACGTATCTTATTTCCAAACAACTGAATTGCCGTTACGACGATGATAAGCCTCACACATATCTAACCAGTATGCACAATACATTACACGAATATGAACGCATTGTCGATAACATAACTTGCAGTTATTTAAATATTGACGTTGGTATTGATAATTTTGCCAAATTATTGTATGACTATGCAT